>NC_135184.1:16599466-16611966 GCF_041146795.1 Maylandia zebra
TTACACAGGAATCTTTTTAATAGTTCAATTTGTGTTTATCATAACTGCACACTTTCCTTTATATTTATGTTCTAAAACATTCAAATTGAATTAATTATGGGTTTGAGTCACTTTTATAGAAAAATAAGTTAACCGAACTCATTGCCCCCAACTGTATCTGCCTTAAGGCCTCTGCTGCAGTAAATATTACTAGTCTAGGTTTGCTTGGTTCCCTGTAAAAATGTGAATGTGGGTGCCAGTGTTAAAGCACTCAGTAGAGGCACGAAAGCACAAATAAAAAGTAGTTTAAGTTTAAGCAGTGATTAGTGTGAAATTACAGTAAAATTAGATATAGTGCTTAGAGACAAATACCCACTCACCACACCCACTGCATGAGTTGATTCCTGGAAAAAGCTGGAGGAGAAGTGGCTAATTTCCAGTAGGAATGATTTTTACTGATAGAAATACAAGTATAAATCTAAATCTGGGGTCATGCTGACCCTACTCGGTCACTCGACGATTAAAGAGACGCCTGTTAAACCTCTCAGACTGACTGTTGTACATAATACCAGTAAAGACTTGTCCTCATACTCTGAAACAAGCTCTTCCAACAAAAGGCGAGACTGTTAATACATTTAAGCTTTTGGCACCTTAGGATACCAAAAAAAAAAAAAAAAATCACACCCTGCAAGAATCTCCAAAACGTGAAGCAGCAAGCATACAAACCAAACCTGATGTTTACCCCGAGGGCGGCCTCTCATGCCAGACCAGATTTGATTTTCCAACCATTTATTACCAGCTGTCTCGTGCACAAAACGGCACGCATGTCTCCCTGCACATACACCTGATGTTTCCCGTTTCAGTGGAGGCAGTTTGTCTGCTTGGCGTCTCCATTTCACGCATCCACTTGGCCACGTGCCCAGAGGATAAGACGGCAATTATTTCCTCACAGAGATGATTCTGTTAGATTACATAAATCCATGTCTAATTCTCTCAATATGGCGTCAGGACACTAGAAAATACTGAGCGTGCTCCATGTCAGAGTCCTTAGAGACATGTCTGACAACAACTACAAAGATACTGCAGTCTGTGAGCTCGTTCTTTGGCCACTGGTGGCTAGACATTATCGCTATCACTTGAGGAGACTTTGGGTAATGAAAGAATAGCAGAGTCTTGATTAAGACAAACACATGGAGTGGCGTCCAAGGAGGAAAATTAAGAGGTTTAGAGGGAGAAATGCAGCTTTAACTCTGAGTGTGTAGCATGCGTGGACTTGAAGTCTTCATTTACCCTTCAGTGTTGGTGGCAGCAGATGGTTTCTGCAGTGCTCTCAGTCCCACCGCTAACACTTCTCCTCCTCAGCGCAGGGAATACTGGGATTGCTTAAAATGAACATGGCTGACCTTTTAATTAACTACGTGGACCATCATGCTCTGTTTTAATTAAAGGGAGAGTATTCTCTGTCCTCGGCTCTAGTTTAATAATTATACAGGAGCGTATACAGTAAAAGGGCTTATAAAAATACAACCTCAGATGATCAACACATGATTGCAGTATTTCAGTATTCATTTAACAAAAATTAAGCCAGAAGCACCGTGTTAAAATCTTCAGCTCCAATAGGAATTAATAGGGTAAGTAGCGGTCACCTGCTGCTACACATATGCACTCAGTTAACTGATCATTAGGAAATGTGAGCACCTCTATAGAAGAAGTAGTTTGTCTGGAGCACGGGGGTGTTGATAGGTCAGTGCCAACGAGGAAAGCATCAGTAATGGTCTCAGAGAAAAAAAGTATGGCTGCCCTTCAATCTGGGATGGGTTATAAGGTCATTTCCAAACAATCTAGAGTCCATCAGTTTACAATGATGAAGATTATTCAGAAGACGATGCCAATACAACTGCTGATTTTCTCGGGAGTGGACGTCCCAGCAAATTCACCCCAAAGTCAGACAGGACAAAGCTCAGAGAAACTGCAAAAAACCCAAGAACGGCGTCTCACACTCCACAGACATCAGTTAGCATGTTAGATGTAAAAGTTCATGACGGCACGATTAAAAAAGCCTGAACATGTTTGGCTTTTTTTAGAAGGGTTTCCAGGGGAAAACGTCTTCTGTCCAAAAAGCACATTGCAGCACGACTTAAGTTTGCAAGGTACATCTGAACAAGCCACAAGACTTGGTGGTGGTGGAACGGGGATGATTTGGGCTAATTTTGGAGCCACAGGACATGGGTACCTTGTAGTCACTGAGTCAATGCCTAATTATTCTAGAGCAAACTGTCCAACAGCTAAAGCATGCAGCAGGACAAAGATCCCAAACACAGCAGCAAATCTACAAGAGAATGTGCAATGAAACCTCAATCCACTGAAGGAATGTTGTAAAGAAACATCTTCTACAATGATACAAGGGGCTAAAAGTTGCACAAAAGACAAAAGAAAAGGTGATTCTACAAGCTACTGAATCAAGGTGTGGACTTAGTTTTTCACATGCTGCTTCTGCAGTTTTGCACTATTATTGTTAAATAAATACTGACACAGTGCTACTTGTTATGTATTGTTGTTCATCTCAGGTTGTATTTGCCTAATTTTAAGAGCTTCTGAGGACCAGATTTTTTAAATATATATACGTTTATATCCTGATATGTAAAAACTCTGAATGAACAGAGGCTGAGATGAGTTTTTAAAAGAACGGTTAAGAGACCAAACTGCAAAATTTGAAAGATAGCATCACGGTCAGTGAGACTGATGCTTAAACATTTGTATCTTTTCATTTAAGCACTATATATTCAGATCTTCTACCTCTGTGTCGCTACTGTTTTGAATGGATATAATTAAGTAATTTCACCATCAATCTATCCTCAGTATCTCATAATGATAAATTATTGTCTTAAAAAAAATGATAATCTTTCATTTACGAGACTATTCAGACTCTGCTGTGGTACTTCAGACTGCACCCTGTTTTCTTTAATTAAGATGTGGTCGAAACTCTGAGCCACCTGAGGCAAATTTTATTGGACATAGTTTAGAAAGCCACACTGTGTACATAAAGATCCCACGTTCCTGAAGGCACCGCCGGCACAAAAACTAAATCACGAAGTCTAAGAAATTCACTTATGGTGAGGCATCAATCAGGTCAGGGGCAAAAAAAAGGTACTTCTAAAAGCATTCAGTGTCCTCAAGGGCACCGTGGCCTCGATAACTGAGATGGAGGAAGTTTTGAAGCACCTGGACCCTACAGAGAGAAGGCTTCAATCAGAGGAGGTGACCAAGAAAGCCCTTCTAACAGAGTTTGAGAAGTCTGCTGCACAGAGGAAAGTACCTGCTGGACAAAGACTCCATCGTCTCCATCAACTTTTATGGTGGAGAAGATCAGAATCAGAATCAGAATCAGAATACTTTATTGATCCCTGGGGGAAATTATTTTTTGTTACAGTGCTCCATTTTAAACCAACATTAAGACAAGACAGACAATACGCTAACTAAGAATAGTACAATATATACATATATATACATACATACATACATAAGTCACTTATAAATAAATATTTGGAAAAGAAACATGTGTAGTTGTAGCAGCAAACAGTGTGTTAAGTGGATGCGTTGTACAGGGAGATGGCCACAGGCAGGAATGATTTCCTGTGTCGTTCAGTGGTGCTTTTCGGTAATCTCAGTCTCTCACTGAACGAGCTCCTGTGACTGGCCAGCATGTCATGGAGTGGGTGGGAGGTGTTATCCAACATTGTCTTTATCTTGGACAGCATCCGCCTCTCCGACACCACCTTGAGGGAGTCCAGCTCCATCCCCACAACATTGCTGGCCTTACGGATCAGTTTATTAAGTCTGTTGGCATCTGCGACCCTCAGCCTGCTCCCCCAGCATGCAACAGCATAGAGGATCGCACTGGCCACAACAGACTCATAGAAAATCCTCAGCATTTTCTGGCAGATGTTGAAGGACCTCAGTCGCCTCAAAAAATAGAGACGACTCTGGCCCTTCCTGTAAAGTGCTGTGGTGTTTTTAGCCCAGTCCAGTTTATTGTCAATGTGTACTCCAAGGTATTTATAGTCCTCCACAATGTCAACACTGACCCCCTGGATTGAAACAGGGGTCAAGTGTTTCCTGGTCTTCCTGAAGTCCACGATCAGTTCCTTGGTCTTTGCCACGTTGAGCTGCAGATGATTCTGCTCACACCACGTGACAAAGGAGTCGACCACAGCCCGGTACTCTGTCTCATCGAGTCGAGTCGAGTTACAGAGAGTTACAAAGAGACGACAGCCGGCGTGGAGTCTGTCAAAAAGCAGCTCAAAGGGCGAAGAACAACAAATCTAATGAGTTAAAATGCTGATCAGCCTCCTGAACTAAGCACAATCAGTCAGTTCCAAACAATATCAATCAATGTCCTTAAACATTTGTTGTTTATATTGAATGCACCTTATCAGCATTTTTGAGCCATGATAACTGATGACTAATAGATGCAGCTACATTAAATTTTCATGGCTGAAAAACACATTAAAGCTCTTTTAAAAAGTGCACACAATTTAAAATTCACTCCAAATGTCAATCTAGACTAAAAAATGACATAGCTTAACATAAGTAAATCAGTCGTCTCCTATAAAACAAATCTATATCTCTATCTTTTCTCATGATTCAATTATTGAATTATGTTTCATATAATTCTGTACACACGTGAGTAACACTTTAGTAGCACGTGTGCCTGTTTATGTCTGTCTGTAAGAAATCATCTTACTTCTATCGCATGATTAACGATTCAAAATATTGATTCGTGTTTTATGTGCCTATTTTTTCCCTGTGAAGTTTCCTGATTCTAATTTTTTACTTTAAACAAAACAAAACTTGCCCAGGGACTACAGATGGAAATTAGCTAGCAGCTAAATCTAGTACAAGGCATTGTTTCCCTTTGTGTGATTAATATTAAGAAATAAACAAAAAACAAACAAACAAACTCTTTCTAACTGAATTATCGTCAGAAAGGTATCAACTAATATATAATATTACTAATTACAATAATTGTGTGATTATCTAGTATTTGTTCATAAGCTTTGTATGCAGCTAACCCAATTTGTGACTGAATTTTTGACATCACTTTTTGTTTCTGGTGGAGTTTTATTCTGACCCGTGTGCTTACAGGTAAAATAAGATAAGATAAGATGTACTTTATTTGTCCCAGAAGGCGGGAAATTACTTTTACAGTAGCCAAAACATTAAAAAAAACAACTTAGCTCCATAAATAAACACAATATCACAGAAAGATGAAAAAAGAATAAAGTAGGAGTTCAGTTAAAAAAAAGAGATAAAGTAAAGCATTCAGTGAATCTAAATGTAAATATGACATCAGAGGGAACTTTAATCTAAAAAGACTTCAGGTATTGTGGTATGAGTTGGTAAAGATCTTTCTGTATCTGTATATTGCACTGATGATGATGATAATCCGCTATTATAATAGTGTCCCATAATCTGTAGCAGTGTCGTAACGAACAAGGGATTTATTTGTGTGGATTTTAATGTTTACAAAGGTGCCCAGAAAGTCTGGGGATGACGCTGCGTGTGCAGAAGTAGAAGCAGATGCACTTTGAGGACAGACGTGCACTGCTCGGACTGTGGTGGCTTGTATGGTCGTCTCCCAGAGGAACCTGCGCATGTGTCAGGTATGCGGCTTTAGTCCACCATCTAGCGGTTGATCGGTTACATGCGAATACCTGGGTGCTTGGGCTCACATCACCTGAGCGCAGTTTCAGATGAAGACCTGTTGCATTTCTCTCCCTCTCGCCAGACCTCCTGTGATCTCGGCACAGGTGAATCAGCTTCCTGCGCTGAAAAAGAAAAGAAAAAGAAAAGCCCTCAAACAGCACAACTCAAGACAGTCCAGCCTAAATTTAGTTTGAAGACGCCGCCATTAATTGTAAACCACATAAAGTGACTCATATGAGGCAGCCAGCTCGTGAAAGATGACTGGGATTACTCCCATGTCTCCTCGCTCCTGTCCCCGTGCCTGTTTACGTTCATCCGCGTTACGCTCCTCTGGCTCCCAGCCACCTCGCGGTATTTATAGCCATACAGAGGTAATCATCATCACTCAAGGAATCCTCGCGAAATCATCCTCAAACCACCAAACTTGGACTGAGTGAAAGGGCTGAATTTAGCATCCACCTGATCGGGGCTCGCCGACGATGAAGGCGCGCGCCTCACCTCAAGGTAAAGCTGTCAAATTCATCAATCAATCCGTGACTTAATTGATGTTTGCATTTCCCGCAGCACCGATCCTCCTTTATGCAGTGAATATTTTTAGCACGCTGTGCCTCTAAGTGTAGTTACTGTGACTGCTGCTTTGCTTTTCTCCTGTCTTGCTCGTGCGTCAAAAACACTTAACTTCACGAGGATAACGAAGGAGCAGGAGCATGAGTTTAATTAGCGATACCTGTTAACTGGCTGGTTAACGCACATCTAAAGCGACTGTCGACCTGCAGCTGATTAGAGGAGAGCGGTCGCCTTGTTCCGGCAGGCTTTGCACTGGTTGCACTAATTAAAGCGTAGGAGATCTCAGCCAGGAGCTGGAATCTTGAATTTATAATAGAAGAGCATCGTCTCCACACAAGTGTTTGAACTTGAGTGAATAATGCAGATAAGGTGTGAAGCTTGCTTTGGTATAATCATTGTGCAGGCTTCTGATCTACCTCCACCTTATCAGTGCTGCAATTTATGTTTGTTTTATGTGTTTTTGTCCAGATTTCACGGACCCACCCTGCCAGTTAGGTGTGCCTCTCCATACAAGTGCCGTGACATTTAATTTCCACACAGCCCTGCCTGCAAGCAAAAAACAACAAAAAAACAACCTTCCTGACTAATAATAAAAGCTATCAGATTTCTTTTGAACTTGAATGGCTGCGCTAAAATCAGAGACAGCCCACCCATGAGCGGCACAAAGCTGCGAGCGAGCCACCCGTGTAAATGTGCGCGCTGACCTTGTAGCCTCTCCCGGCTTTCAGGCGGGCGCTGCGCTCTGTTCGAGGGCAGAGCTCAACTCAGACTGTGTCCAGTTCACGTCTGAGGAGCCCTGCTGCTGATGAGTGAGTCACCGAGCCTTTGCTTCTGCTCCTCCACACTCAGTCATCTTCCTTTCAGCTCCGGCTCAGTGGAAACAGCCTTGTTTCGTCTGTCTCTGACTGGCTTCGCCACAAACTTGCTGTTTTCCAGCCTTGCCACCTCATCACCCCCATATTTCTCTGTCTCAGTCACACACACACGCACACGATTAACTGGACAATAGCAGCAACAGAATGAGGGTTTAAGTAGTTCTTTATGGTGTGCTCAGCTACTAAAAAGATGACCAAATCTCTCTTTATGTCATTACTTTTACTACACCCACTTTCTGTGCAGTCTTGTTCCGCCCACCAGTATGATTGCTGGTACTATTTCTGTATGGCTGCTGGTTCAAAGCTTCTGTTCATCCAATCATATGCACCGCTAGTATCAAAGCTCCCCATGACAGTGCAGTTGAATGGTGGCATCCATTCTGATGTTAATTGACCCTGTTTGGTTGGAAATAACTGAGGTCAACAGGAAGTAAATCCTGAATCTTTTCTATCTTCATTTCAATTCGGTTTCATAAAATGTTAAATTCTGAAGTTTCTTTTCTTTCACTTGCAGTCAATAAAGTTAACCTACCAATCAAGCTGGGCAGGTGGAGAGTTCTTGGATTTCAAATGGCTCAGTGTTTTAACCCCCTAATGCCCAGTTTATCATACTTGAGTTTTTATCAGTTTTTGACAACTCTACATCATCAGTGCCCCCCCCCCCCCAAAATAAAAAAAACCCAAATAAATAAAAAATAATAAAATAAAAAATTAAGTGAAATAAAATAAATAAATTGCAAAAAAAAAAAACAATTACAAAAAAACAGATGTAGCAAATATATGCAAATTAAATATTTAATGTTTGTTTGTTTTTTTTAATGTCAGAAGGTTCAATAAACAGTCTGTTTTCAACAAAAAAATATTAGAATTTTCTGGAAATTGTTTCATGGTTAAGTCTTAAAGATTTAATACCAGGCAAGAAAAAAACTAAATCGCGTTGAAGCAGCTTATCCTGTTATAAGAGAGCTAAATGGCACTCAAAAAAATCCTGATTGAAATTTGCAGCATCTGCAGATGTTGCAGGGATGTTTGTGGTAAAAGTAACTCCACCACCATTGGGGTAGGAAAAAACATCTTGTTTTAGCAGCAGACTTTTTAAGCAGACTCGTGTCTGACTGGTGGTTTTATTTGTGCAGTTTTTATGTCTCAGTGACGACTGAAGACAAGGTTAATTCAGACAATGCCTTCAAATATCTGCCAGAGTAAGTGCCAGGATGCAGTTTGAGATGGTGCGTGTCGAGATTTGTTTTTAGAATGTTAGTTTTTTGGTTTATAAAGACAAATATGCTAGGCTTCATGCTAGCAGCAGTTTGAGGCTGTGCTCAGGTACAGAGATGCATTTTGCACAGCTGATGGAAACTGAAGATGTATTTGGTCATAAAAACAAACAAATGAACTGGATATTAAGATTTTTGGCCCGGTGGTGACAGTAAATGAAAAACACTGTGTGGTAACCAGAAATGTCCATTTAGAGTAATAGTCTGACTTCCTGGTTGTGTTGAAAAGTCTCAGTGATATCTTCAGTCACCCACTGAGCTCCATGAATACGATCTGAACTTTCATCCCTTTGATAGATGGTGAGATGGTTGAGTTTGGGTCAGAGTGACAGCCTGGGCAAAGGACATTATCATCCTCAGTGTCACATTGTTTGATGCTCATAATGAAAGACAAACAAGAAGGGGACAGGGAGGATGTGCTTGAGCAACGTTTATGAAATATTATTGCAGTGTTTTTCACCCATCATCCTCTGCCTCTCTCTCCTTTTTCTCCATTTGCAGCATTATGCTGAAACTGCCACGGACCGACCTCTGTGGAGATGTTCACCAGTTCAGAAAAGTCCCTCTCCCTCTCCCTTACACCCAGCTCTCCAACCATCGGCGGTCGGCGTGGACAGACACACGTCCAGTCCTCCCTGTCCCTCCCTGAGCCCGAAGCCTGGAGGCGGTCTAGCCCCACTGCCCGGCCTGGGCTGGCGCAGGGAGCTCGCTCTTGCTCCCTGCAGGTCCCTCACGCGGTCCCCGAGTGTCTGGGGCTGCCCCCTCGAGCGGCCAGCTTCGATGTGCCATGCGGACAGGAGGATGGCTCGTCCGATCAGGGCTCGGGGTCTCTGAGCCCTCACGGCATGCTGCGGCGGCGCGGGGGACTCGTGGAGCAGAAGGACATCATCATGGCCCACCAGGCTCATAAAATACAGAGCACGCCGCAAGCCCGCAGGAAGGAGTGGGAGTAAGTATAAAAGAGATTCAGAGTCAAAGGATTCCTTTTAAACTGTACGTGTAAAGATGATAAATCTCCATGGAGGAGGATGAAAGTGCCAACGTGAAAGAACCTAGATTCTGGATATGAAGTGTAACTTTTCAAACTGCACATCATTAGGTCCCTCAAGGTTTACAGGATAAGGATGAGGATACAGATTTGATTTCAATATTTCAGTAAACATGTCTTTTTAAAAATTTTAGAGCAGCATATACTTGTCAAGGCAAGACAAGCCCAGGCGTAATTAAGAGCCTTAAATCATGGCCTCATTTCATTCAAGGATCCAAAAAAGCCGTGCGTGAGAGGAAGCATGCATAATTGCATGGCTGTTGAACTGGAAGTGGAATGTAGCTGACACTGATGGTAGTAATTACACCTGGTGCTTTTCCTGTTGAGATGCATCAAAGTCTGTGTGACAGCGAGACATACTGTAGCTTCAACGAGCGAACACACGGGCTAAAGAAAAAGAAAATCCAATTTTCCTTGTGATTATCAAAGAGTGTTTTAGCTGTTCCATAGTTTAGCTTCATTTTCAGCATTTCTAGTTCAGAGCTACAACAGGCAGCATGAAAGACACCAACAGAGGATTTAGCAGTTTAGGAGATGGTGAAGGCAAACATGGAGCTTCATCAGGTGGTCATAAATACAAATACGACTGCAAATGCATGATATCGTCAAAATTGATGGTTTGTGTTGTTTTACAAGGCGATAGTCTTTATATTCAGCTAGCCCCTTTGCCGTGGAGTGACAAAAAATCTATTGGGCAAAGGGGAAAGTAGTAACCATCATGAAAATCCAGAAAATTTGACGTAAACAAGTGGTTGGTGGGGATGGTTGGACATTATGCAAGCCACACACCTTCAGATCTGCTCTTTTGTATATGTACAGTTTAAACAAAGAATACTGAGTCTTTGTATTTAGTCATAATAACTGATTAATCTGTAATAGTCAGACTTAAAGTTTGTATTCCTCCTGCTCACTAAAAGCTGCATAATTCAACCTCAAGGGAACATTTAGAGTTAACCCATGGTATTAACTGTTAACAGGAAGGTGTTTTGTTTGTTGGCGATTTCCGATGAAGGACTGAAATTCATTCCCTGATCATGTAAAAGATCCTCCGCCTGAGACCGGGAGGAGATACAAACCCAGCCTCAGGAGGTCACGAGCTAGTGTACTCCCAGTGCCGGCCCCAAGCCCAGATAAATGGGAGGGATGCATCATGAAGGGCATCTGGTATGAAATCTGTGCCAAATCAAATATGTGGATCCATCCGCTGTGGCGAACCCTCTGGGAAATAAAGGAGCGAAAGAACCAGCACCAGATTAAATGCAACGAAAATTGATATCAAAAACAGCAGGCCAAGCCTGGAATGCCATATGCACACTTACTTTGTAGTACATTTGCACAAAAACTGTAAACACTCCTGCCTGATGGTATTTTCAGCAAATCAGTTTTCTATTGATCTTCTGGCTGGATGCAAACCGTCTCTGTGGTGAGACTGGTGCAGATAAACCAGCAGGCAAAAAGCTGACCCCGTGACACACTTTAAGGACAGCTCATGTTTGTAAAATGAAGCAAAAATTCATAAAGAGACAGATAGATAGATAGACAAGCTTGGGAAAATACACAGGGAACATACAGAGAGAAAAATGAAAAACACAAATATGAACTTAAATGAGATTTTTTTTTGAATTAATGAGAGCTACACTTATTTGCAGACCTTTATTTGTTGAGTTATTTAGCTGTATTTTTAATTTCATTTTTATTTTCTGGCAGTTTTTGCTCTCCATGCTTTCACTAAAATGTGCTATGTGGATTATTGAGGCTTAATAACGACGAGAAAGAAAATTTTCAAGCCAAATCGTGAAAGACCTTGTAACCAGCAGCCTTCTTCTTCTTTGCCTTTGTTTGCACGTTGCTTCAGCAGTGAAATGATGTAATACCATCAGCAGGGCAGTGTAGTCACAGCAAATATTCCACAGGACATCTTGCAGGGTAAATACCAAAAACATAGAGTGGAAATTATTAACCATTAGAGTATAAAGTGCAATGCTTCTTATTGTTACCACTTATCCTTGTTTTGTTGCTCAGATACAAAGTGCTCCTTTCAAAAGGTGCTCCATTGCTGCACTACATACAGCGCGCAGACGCCTTTGTTGTGCATTGTTCCACCAATGAATCACTCGATCAGTTTCCACCTCTTTCCTCAGCTGATTTGATTTTTTTTCTCCTCCTGCCTGTGCAGCACGGCCGGCTGCGGTTTACTGTAATCAGATGCGGTACAGTGTTATTAATGGCAGGGCTCAGGGTACTTGCTTGTGAACTTCTGAACTCTGGAGCCACATCGCTCTGATTATCCGCTTCCAGCCACTTGAATGTGGAGTGCCACTCCATCAGCATGACCTCTAACCTTACAGTGAGTCCCCTCTCCCCTCCACCTCCTCCTCCTCCCTCCATCCTCTGATGTACCCTTACAACCCACTGCATGCCCACTTCACAGGTGTGCTGTCATGTTCTCTCTTTTGTTTCTTCTTCCATTTTCTCTCTCTCACATGTACAGACACAAAAACAAATTAATGCTTTTGATCACAGGCATTAACATTTTCTATCTATGTTACCTGCAACTTCAGGATATTTCCATCCATCCATGCTCTTTAACCCTTATCCATTCAAGCCTATTTATCATTCATGCTCACATCTGCTCAGTCAGACTCAGGGAAAACATACAAACACCACACAGAACCCACCTCCCCCCCAAGCGGGTTCAAACCCAGCATTAACCCCTGCACCAAGAAGCAGGACCTAATATTAGGGATGGACTGCTGCTGTATGTGTATTGTGCATATTTGTCCATTAGGGGATGCTAGGGAATCAAAGTAGAGAAGCAGCAGGGAAGCAGCACATGATGCCTTCTGAGTTTATCAGTAGAGTTTGGACATTATGGAGCTTAACCTCGAAGTGCTGACAGCTTTTCTGAAGACAAAATTAACATTAATGACATACATTGAATGATTTGGCATTTCAGTGCAACTTCTGTCTTCTTGTGAAACTTTTATTTATTCATTTTTGTATAGATGACCAACACACCTCTTTTTTTTTTAGCTGTTTTAGGGGTTA
>NC_135184.1:16616966-16759466 GCF_041146795.1 Maylandia zebra
TTTGTAGACACAAAGGACATGAAGCATGTTTGCGTTGACTGCTGTTGGCTGTGTAAACTCATTTGGGCTTTAGACAGTAGAAATTGCGGCAGAGGAAGTGCAATAGGCTATTCGAATAACTGTTACTTTGAGTGCTACACTGATTTGGTTGTTGCTCAGTTTTACGTATCATTATGTGTGTGAATGTGTGTGTGACTGGGTGAATGACTGAATGTAGTGTGAAGCGCTTTGGGGTCCTTAGGGACTAGAAAAGCGCTATACAAATGCAGGCCATTTACCATTTATTTACCATTATTATTATTATTATTATTATTATTATTATTATTATTATTATTATATGGTTGATTTGATTTATTTTGATTTATTATTAATTAATATTTTATTGAATTTTTATTGGAAAAACACCACCAGTCCAGTGTAAATACAAACCACATGAGGCAGAAATAGCATCAGCACGACAGTAGAGCAGTGGGGAGATGTGAACCAAACTAAAGAAGAGAGAAAGGGAGAAAAAAAAGGGTGGCGGTGGTGGTTTATCTATGTGGGACTTAAGGATAGGATCCCAGTGTCCATCTAACTCTAAGTTTTAATTTGATCATTTTATTTTTGAAAAGGTATGGATCCCACTTCAGGTGAAATCTCTCCATTTTATTCAGTAGCCTGTATGAGGGGTGATGGATTACCCAGAATGATCATCTTGGCGAATAATCTTGGCGAAAAGGGAATAACCGACCTCAGTCCAAAAATTTGGGGTTTTAGGACAACTCCAAATCATATGTGCCCACCCTAGTCTGACATCCCTGTATAATCTATGTGCTCAGCGGTAAATTCGGTGTAGTAATTTGAATTGGGTTAGTCTTGTTCTAAGTTCCCTGGACATGGATTTGATTTGATACAACACATGCAGAAGAGCTGCTTCTTGGACAGAGTGATGTTCTGGCTATAAGCAGTGAGCGTGATTCATGTAACTGGGCTAAAACTTGCATAATAACTAATACTTAACAGGTAACAGTTAACAGTTAGCAACAGAGTGGGCCCATTAAGTATTTCCCACTTTAGCTATTTTCATCCACTTTCAATGGCAACAATGCGGACTTGTCAATGTGAGTCAGTGTGGGTCCCAGAGGTCCTCATCTCAGCGCTCCCTTGTGAGTCAGTGACCCCATTTCACTCATGGCAGGAAAATTAATAATGAGGAGCTCCGACCTCATGGGAACTCTGAGAGACTGAAAGTCACAAGTGTTGGGGTGCATACAGTCACACGCAGCGTATGCCACTGCTCATGTCCATATTGTGCAACCCTTGGGCCCATGCATGTATACAGGTGCAGACAGATGTTTCACTCGCAAGAAAACTGGCAATGATCCGCTCAGGTCAAGTTGTGTTAGTTTAAGTTATGTTAATATTCTGCATTTAAACCACTAAGTTTAAAATCACTGATTTGAAGGAAAAAATGGTTTAATATTAATATTTTAGAGCCAACTACACACTGTTTTTACAGTTGGTACATCTGTGATTTTTCTTATTTATTTTTAACTTATCAGTTCTATGGATAACAAATCAAGCTGACTGATACTGGATTTTTGAAACAGTATCTATTACAAAGCATGTTTGCTGCAACATGTGCAGCAAAGTATCTCTCATAGGTTGTATTATTATACGGTCTTTACCTTACAATAAAAAAGCACACTGAGGCCAATGTTGCTGTGATTTGGCACTATATAAATTGAATTAAATAGGACAATATGACACCGACCATATTATGTGCCAACTTTTGTCTAGTCTGACTCTAAAAAAAATCTCATGACAAATTTCATAACTCTTTTTTTGTCTAACTAAGACTTCAAAAAGAAAGTATTTAATGTCACAAGAGACAAAGAAAAACAGCAAATCATCATTGCTTGTACGTGTAAATAATTTCTATTTTGCTGTTGATCTGCTAACTTCTTTTAAATAAGTTCAGTTTGAAAACACCTTCAAACACGGGATTTAAGCCTTCAGTACCTTCCATTATCATTTATTTGTACATTTATCCTCTAAGTATAAAGGTGAAATTCATAATGGATGAGAGTGACTTAAATGTAACATTATTTTCATATTAGATACATATCACCTCTTATCAGAGCTGACGTTAATGATCATTTAGAAAATGATTGCTCTCTGAAGTTCAACGTGATAACCTCACAGGGGTCCGCATCGGTCCAAAACTGCTTTGCAGTCAAATAAAACAGAAAATTCAAACTTTAGAAAAGCAGGAAGCATGAGTGACCTACTTTCTTGAAGAATGTCCTAAATGATTAAGCGATTATCAAACTTGATGTTGAGTCATTTTCTGTTGATTGCAGATGAATGTTGGATTGCTTCTGGCTTCATTTGGAAAAGCTCGCTCATTAAAACCTCACAATGAATTGAATTAGCCTAAAACTGAGCAGTCTGAGGAGCAACCTTTCTTTAGGTGCTAGCAGATGATGTTTGAACACGCGTGTTTGTCATACAAAGACAATGTGTAACGCGTGCTGTGTCGTCCGCTGCGGCGTCGGCTGTTGTTGGCAGTGAAAGGAGCCGCGGGAACTTCTGCCTGTAGTTTGTGCAGTAGACCACTCAGGCCAAGGTGACTTCACAGTGCTCTCATTCCCTCCCTAACCTGATCGCTTTCTCTTCATGAAAAGCACTTTTAAAAGCAGGTTGCCATGGTTACCGCAATCTCTCTAACAGATTGCTTCCAATACCAGAGAATATGAACCATGCCATTATTCATCTGTCATTTAATCATCCTCATACATCCGTCTAGATTTTTTTATTTTATTTATTTTACCTTCCACTGAACCACTGAACCTTTAAAACATTCGCTACGATGTTTCCAATAATTGCTGCGTGTGTGAAAAACTGTGATTGCCGTCAGTGTATTCAAGCTGTAAACTCCAGGAGAACTTAACTTGTCTTGTGTCATCAGCTTTATCTGTTTTTATGTGGCGTCTTTGTCCTTGCACTGTGCAGAAAAAAACTTTCCTTAACTTAGCGGCCTTTACACCATTTGAGTACATGATCCTGGCCACCATCACCGCTAACTGTGTTGTCCTGGCCTTGGAGCAGCACCTCCCCGGAGAGGATAAGACCCCCATGGCAAAGAGACTGGTGAGGACAAAATCTGCTGTCACGACACACACACACACACACACACACACACACACACACACACACACACACACACAAATGTACAAAATGTATATAAAAGATGTACACAGCCATCATGCTCTCACCCACTAGCTTGTAAAATCCCATTTTATGCCTTAAGCTGAACATTTCTGGCTGTTGCCGTTTGGGTGTTTTGACACCATACATCATAAAAACACGGGCAGCTCTGAAAAAAACAAAATTACAAGTTAGCCATGTTCTAAAGCTCTAAATTATGTTGGCCTTGTTTAGGACTGCCACATGGATTGTGTAGCCAGCTAGCTGTGATTATACTGTGTAGACTGGTGCTAAGGGCGCTGCAGTGATCTCCTGAATAACAAGGGTCACTATATTGCCAAAACCTCCACATGGGCTCTGGTATAGGAGTAGAAGAAGTTGAAATCTGAAACAAAAAAACTGCAATTTTTCTTCCATAAAGTCTCATCTTTTCAAGCTTTTCCAACATGTTTCTGTATAATCTGGAAGTCCCAGAGCCCATGTAGTGATATGTTATTGAAATGGAAGTAACAGCTAGCATGACTGTGTCATCAACATGGACATGGTGGCTGTACTACCTTTGCCAGGTAAGAAAAGTTAATAACTGGAGCACCAGTTTAGCTTACAAGTTAACCAGGTGACCACATTTTGCAAGGATGAATACAGCGATGGAGTTCACTACATCTAATAATATAGGTTAAAAAAAAGTGATGTAGTAAATTAAATGAGATGTAAGGCCAATCACTTGTAGATTTCTTTTTAGCAACCAGAGTTACTGCCCCCTGCTGGTCAGTAGCAATAAATACCAGTATAAGGAACTTCCACACTGACTTTACTTTTCAGGTGTCCATCTTTTATATACAGTCTGTGACAAGAAACAAAGCTGAGTGATTGTCACCATGAGAATATGTTTAGGTTTCAATAATGATGTAAAGATTTATAATATCAATGAAAAGAACATCCCTTTGAGTTAAGAGCACACAATTAGCTGCAAGCAGATTAACCATTTGCCAGTTGAGATTATTAGATTTTAATAAGGAGGCAGTGAGGAGTTACAGGGTGGCTAAAGTGACATAACTGAGTGAATTAGAATATGTTAGACATTTACATCAAATTCTTTAGACATAATTGGATCTCTGAGAAGTGGGTGATGTTTTACTGTGCAGTGTGAGCCGTAGAGCTTTTCCACTTCATCCACACCTTCCTCACTGAGATTATTACTTTAGGAGCAGGAGGCGGAGGAAGAAAACAGTTTTTGGAAATGGTAATTAAGGTTTCACCAAACACACTTCCCCCACTTCACTCCCCTCTCCCACGTTCTTCTTAAGTCAAGGAAGTTTAATTTCAATTGTTTCCATTCACTCTAAGGCACGAGGTACAAAAAAAGCATTGTTAAATATCTTATTGTTCATTCTTCTGTCTGTCTAAGCAAGTGCAGTCTGTATATTTGTCTATTTGAAAGTGTAAAATGACTTTTCTGAAGACCCTGCTGACCTATATATGCATGTCATTCCCGCAGGAGAAGACTGAGCCATACTTTATTGGGATATTCTGCTTCGAGGCAGGGATCAAGCTGGTGGCACTTGGTTTTGTTTTCCATAAAGGCTCCTATCTAAGGAATGGCTGGAACGTCATGGACTTCATAGTCGTGCTCAGTGGGTGAGTAACATCAGTTGGTCTCCTTGACGACCTGAATTTTCAACAAAGTGAGAAGTCTTTGTCTCAAACATTGTCAAGTTATTACTTGCCAAACATACTGGAGAAATCTGTTTTTGGAGGAGGAAGAAATATCACTTCTGAACATCGCCATAAACTCTCTGACTGGGAGCCAATCAGATCTGAGCAAAGCAGGGAATTTGAGAAGCAGCCGAAGTTTCTGCCTGTGTTCCCATCTTCTTTTGAAAATGGTTAAAACAGAATTTAACAATCCCGTAGGTTTATGTAGTTAATGTAACCAGATTTCAGTATTTTAGTTTTTCTTTCTGTCATCTTGGCTTAAAATACTACATCACGCACAAGACTCTTCTGCTGCAGCTGTTGAGAAGAGACCAATCATGGGGTAGCAAATGAATTATTTTTGATGGTACAGCTGCGATTGGAGCGTGAAATTGAAAACATTTAACCCATAATATGACATTAAACTCACATTCAGTATATGAACTGTAACAATAAGACCACCTTAATATGGCTCGTCCCTAAAAAAAACTACTTCCATCTGTGAGGCATAGACACTGGACTCTTATGGGTGTCCGCTGGTGTCTGGCACTAGCACACTGGCAACACATAATTTGGGTGCATCCCAAACAGGCGCGATCAGATTGAAATTCTAAGATTTTGAAGGTTGGTTCAAAGTCATCCTCCTCGTCATGTTCATAGAGTCAGAACAGGTTTCTTGAGTAGGTTTTCCATGCTGGGGAACACTGTCCTGCTTGGAGGTGCTGAGAGCTGTAAGAGCTGTCTTGGTGCAGTTTTGGTAATATGTGCAAGGTTGTGATGACGTCCCCAAAAAACCTTCACTTCATAGCTGAATGATCGGTGTTATTCACCTGTTAGTGCTTTGAATCTTGCAGCTGATTGGCGTAAAGACTGCAGATGGAGTTGTTTCAGCACTGTCGTGTTTAGTTTGCACCTGTCCTGATTTAATTCCACTTGGGGTTAACGATAAGGTAGTTTTTTTATATACAAGGCTTCTATCTTTTACTTTCTACGAAAAAAACAGAGATTTTTGGCTATTTCTTTTAAGATTAACTGGAAAGTTTTATGCGATCGAAGTTGAAGAAGTGAAAGTCAGTGTGAGTTAAGATCTGCCTGTTAAAAGGGAGTTTTTCCTTCCCACTGTCGCCAAGTGCTTGCTCGTAGGAGGTCGTCTGATTGTTGAGTTTTTCACTGTATTATTGTTGGGTCTGACAATAGAAAGCACCTTGAGGTGACTGTTGTTGTGATTTGGTGCTATTAAGAGTAAGTCGCATAACATTATAAAATAGATAAAGTAACATGGCTTTAACATCTGGAAACAGGGGTGCCTGATATGACTACTTTAGACTTCTTGATTTGATCAGTCTATTGAAAATAAAACCACAAAGTTTACAGCACACCGGCTCGATCGATTAAAACACAGCATAAGAACATTTTATGGAGATCTTTTTTGGGGTGGACTTCCCTTTAGTCTTTGGATTCATACTCCATTTTCAAGCTTCCTGCAGTCTTTTTTCTTCTCCTGTTTGTCTGTCTGGATACTTACCAATCATTTTTCAAGTCTGCCATGAAGGACTCATGTAAATAATAACATTAATGAAGTTGCCAGTAAGTGATTTCATTGATCTAGTTTGAGTGTTTCTCCAGCACCTAGTTACATATGGACATTTCAGGACCTCTCGATATCAGGATTATAATCTTACTATAATAAACCAACTCCTCCTACTTGATCAGGAGGTGAGCAACAAAAATTGGCACACAGGTACATCCAGTGGGAAAAATTATAGTTCACTGGGGGTAGCATGTTGTTAGTCCGTTAGCAGCCTGTGGGCAGCTTCGGACTTGCCTGTCTAACCACAGTGAGCGTCTTTTGTCAGGGGTCAAAGTCAAAAATATGTGGTACAATCTGTCTGTGTGCTACTTTTCCTTGTGTTATTGTTGATACATCAGGCAGCTGCGGAGAAGTTACAACAAACAAAGAGCTAAATGGATACCAGGTGTTCAAAGAAATGAAAAGTGCAGCCACTGTATGTACTTTGTTTTTCCCTTCCTGCTCTGGACCACTTGTCAGCAGATCAGCTTCTGACTGTCGCATAGCATCTTCCATGTCGAACAATTTGCAGTTATGATTTTGGAGAACTAGTAGTTGAACAATAAATACCTCCCCGAATGGACACTACCACTGTACTGTAAACTAATCATTAATTAATTGGTTCTTTTGCTTACCTTTAAAATCTAACTTTGGGAGCTGCTCTTTCCACATCGCCAGCTGTTACTTTAGCCATCGTTGATTGAAGTCGCTTAATGCAACTGAATCGTCTGTGGTCGCCACTGCCTGTGTGGACACCTGTTAAGAATAAAAACCACAACATAAATGCCATTTCAATCTACAATTGCATATTGACAAAAGTGTTATTTACACCAGCTAAAGCCCTTTTCCTTACTAGGCTAAGCTAGGAGTTATCTAAACAGAGACTAAAATATTCTTTTGTTATCGTTCACATTGTCTAACAGTCCTAACTGTACATACTGTACATGCTAACTACCTGTTCCACTAGCTTTAGAAGGTATTATATTACCTTGCCATTAGCAATAGCGCTGAGCAGCAAAAGCTCTGACTTGTAGCGGGAATTAGGTTTAATGTGCAGGAGTCGATGCCTTAGTAAGTACTCTAATGCCATGTTTGCAATTAACATGTATTGTGTTTAGCTAACTGACAGTGATTTAAGATCAGAAGTTGTGGTTATGGGGCAGCGCGGTGGCACGGTGGTTAGCACTGTTGCCGCACAGCAAGAAGGTCCTGAGTTCAATTCCACCATCAGGCCGGGGTCTTTCTGTGTGGAGTTTGCATGTTCTCCCCGTGTTTGCGTGGGTTCCCTCCGGGTACTCCGGCTTCCTCCCACCGTCCAAAGACATGCAGCTTGTGGGGATAGGTTAATTGGATAATCCAAATTGTCACTAGGTGTGAATGTGTGAATGAAAGTGAGTGCGAATGGTTGTCTGTCCCTGTGTGTTAGCCCTGCGACAGACTGGCGACCTGTCCAGGATGTACCCCGCCTCTCGCCCTATGACAACTGGGATAGGCTCCAGCGCCCCCCGCGACCCTGAAAAGGATAAGCGGAAGCGAATGGATGGATGGAAGTTGTGGTTATGTGCCTGATGATGGTTAGTTTAGCTAGTTCACTAGCTAAATGCTTACCAATGCTAATATAGTATTTATAGCATCTAGCCACCCCATCCCCTTCTTCCACCTATAACTTTACATTTTAAAATTTTGCTTGGCGCTACCAGGTTGGGAAATTTTCTAATTTTTTCTGTGTGTGTTTCTATGTGTGCGTTTGACTAGGTTTTAATCACAAATCACAGCTTTTAGTGACAGAGTAAATTTTTACTTACAGGCGCTGGCTGCTGAAGCAGAAGATTGATTTCAGACACCTATTGTCGAGTTATGTTGGCGCTTTCATGTAGTTGTTTCTGTTTATGTCAACATTTATTAATACCTTAAGCTGAAAGGCTTTAAATCCCACCGTGCTGCAAGCCTGGGTGACATACAGTAAGGAATGGTCGACCGCTGGGCTGGTCTTCGATTGTTGTTGATATATTTGTTTTTCCTAAGCACGTACATCTTTATACTCCATAGATCCGCAGGAAAACATAACACAAAGAAAAGTGTGTGTTTCCACTGCACAGTCAGGCTCTGCAGTCAGGAATAGGTGGGTGGATAAGTGGATTGGCAGTTGTGTCTAAAACCTGCTTTGGTTCGCCCCCAGGACCTCTGTGAATTAAATGTGAATGTAGCGCCGGAGATGTTATGCAAAAGCAGAGAAGGAGTGGATGGATGGAGAAGAAAGGAGACAGAAAACAAGCGGTAGAAAAAGGAAGATAAAAAGAAGAAAGACTGTAGAAAAACACCAAGAGTCTTAATTTGTTCCCTATAAAACTGGCTTTAGTGAATTAATCATGCGGGAGTTGCCCATTGTTATTGCTGGTATGCTGTTTATGGTTAAGTGTACATTATTTTACATTCAGGGAAGATTGCTGTTGGCATGTTGACATCTCATTTCAATCTGACACCCACATATTTTTTTTCCTCTGTGTTTCTTATTTCTCTCTCTCTGCCTCTTACATAAAAGGGACATCAGCATCACGTTTACAGACCAGTTAAGGCCGGCATAAATGCTCAACAGCTGTGTTGCTGACTTAGTTTCACAGAATTTGCAAGGTCAAAGCGTTCAATCGGTTTAAATAATTCATCCTGAGCGGTACTGATTGCTTTCAAATTCTCTCGTTAGGCATCTGTAAGAGTTTGCAACAAATTATACAGGGAGTGCAGAATTATTGGGCAAATGAGTATTTTGTCCACATCATCCTCTTCATGCATGTTGTCTTACTCCAAGCTGTATAGGCTCGAAAGCCTACTACCAATTAAGCATATTAGGTGATGTGCATCTCTGTAATGAGAAGGGGTGTGGTCTAATGACATCAACACCCTATATCAGGTGTGCATAATTATTAGGCAACGTCCTTTCCTTTGGCAAAATGGGTCAAAAGAAGGACTTGACAGGCTCAGAAAAGTCAAAAATAGTGAGATATCTTGCAGAGGGATGCAGCAGTCTAAAAATTGCAAAGCTTCTGAAGCGTGATCATCGAACAATCAAGCGTTTCATTCAAAATAGTCAACAGGGTCGCAAGAAGCGTGTGGAAAAACCAAGGTGCAAAATAACTGCCCATGAACTGAGAAAAGTCAAGCGTGCAGCTGCCAAGATGCCACTTGCCACCAGTTTGGCCATATTTCAGAGCTGCAACATCACTGGAGTGCACAAAAGCACAAGGTGTGCAATACTCAGAGACATGGCCAAGGTAAGAAAGGCTGAAAGACGACCACCACTGAACAAGACACACAAGCTGAAACGTCAAGACTGGGCCAAGAAATATCTCAAGACTGGTTTTTCTAAGGTTTTATGGACTGATGAAATGAGAGCGAGTCTTGATGGGCCAGATGGATGGGCCTGTGGCTGGATTGGTAAAGGGCAGAGAGGGCCTTATTCAAGCAGTGGTACAGGAAGACGTCTGCATCCTTCAAGAAAAACATGATTTTCATGCAGGACAATGCTCCATCACACGCGTCCAAGTACTCCACAGCGTGGCTGGCAAGAAAGGGTATAAAAGAAGAAAAACTAATGACATGGCCACCTTGTTCACCTGATCTGAACCCCATCGAGAACCTGTGGTCCATCATCAAATGTGAGATTTACAAGGAGGGAAAACAGTACACCTCTCTGAACAGTGTCTGGGAGGCTGTGGTTGCTGCTGCACGCAATGTTGATGGTGAACAGATCAAAACACTGACAGAATCCATGGATGGCAGGCTTTTGAGTGTCCTTGCAAAGAAAGGTGGCTATATTGGTCGCTGATTTGTTTTTGTTTTGTTTTTGAATGTCAGAAATGTATATTTGTGAATGTGGAGATGTTATATTGGTTTCACTGGTAAAAATAAATAATTGAAATGGGTATATATTTGTTTTTTGTTAAGTTGCCTAATAATTATGCACAGTAATAGTCACCTGCACACACAGATATCCCCCTAAAATAGCTAAAACTAAAAACAAACTAAAAACTACTTCCAAAAACATTCAGCTTTGATATTAATGAGTTTTTTGGGTTCATTGAGAACATGGTTGTTGTTCAAGAATAACATTATTCCTCAAAAATACAACTTGCCTAATAATTCTGCACTCCCTGTATGCTTTAACTTTTTCATTAAGAGACTGTCTGGCTAAAAGAAACAAAGCGCTATCTGACTCAGGAGCTAAAAACATATTTTTCTGTTAGTGGAGTATGGCAGAACCAGGGATTATCTGTTATAGGACATCACAGGCATGCAGGATAGTCTAGAACTTAAACCTTAAAGCACTAACTTATAGCACTGAGCTAAACATGCTTGGACGAAGTCTAAAAAGGATGTAATTATGTAGCTGCCAAGCAGGTTTCACAAATTCAGAACCTTCAAACAGCTACAGAAACCATACCAGCAGCACAATTCACGTCTCTGTTGTCTCTTCACACGTCTCTTCAGTATTTACCAGTTATCGTTGCAGCAGAAAAGGGTGACCACAGCTGCATTTTATTTTATTTTGTAGGTTATCACTTGAAGCTCCAGTGGAGTTTGTGTACTGTTCAGAGAGGTTATCACTACCAAACCCAACTATAGTCAGCCTGTTCTGTACCTAATATCACAGAATTATTGTTTAAATCTGAAAAGATGTCTTAAACACAGAGAGCTCTGAAAAACAATTGGTGATTCATCTTTAACCTGTTGTACTTTTCCTTATTTTCTGTCAAAGATATACTGTTAAAGCCGTGGATGTTCATATAAACATGGCCAAAGTTTCAAGTATTGTAGTTAAGAAATCCCTATGACTTCAGAGTGCTTTAAATATCTTGTTCAGTAAGTTTTTTTTTTCTAATCTTGGCTCTGTATGATGTCACTGAGAGGAGATATTTCTAATATGGTCATCTCATGTACACAGTTTTGACTGTGAACCCCAACCTGCTGTTCAAACCTTCTGTTTGTGTGGGGCAACCACTCAGAAGAAAGTTGGTTTAAACAGACAGTTTTCTGACAGTGGATGAACACAGGGACTACCCATCACCCAGTCAATCGCACAAAGCAACTTTAATAGAATCCAAGAATAAAAATATGGAGCTGATAGAGTCCCCTTTTACTGTAAAGTATGAAATATGTAAAAAGTATTTCCAGAACCTACTTTTATTTTATACAGTGATAATTATATAACTATAACACACCAGAGTGTGTGATTGTGTGTGTGAATGGGTGGATGACTGGTTGTGTAAAGCGCTTTGGGGTCCTTAGGGACTAGAAAAGCGCTATACAAATACAGGCCATTTACCATAATTAATCAATCTGGATGAAACCTACTATAGAAACTGCCTGGGGTACCAGGATTATCAGTATCTATAATGCTCATTGGAATTATTTCTATGACACTGAAATCATTACAAATTATATATATTATGTGTAATAGATGATTTCAAAACAAAAAGTGACATTACATGTATGTAGGGAAGGTTTTTGCCAGTTTTTGTAATTCACTGAGCTTCACTGTACTGTTGTTTCATACCAGGTCTGAGCACTGCATGAATGTGACCATACAAAGGATATTGTCGGGGTTAAAGGATTTATTTCATAGTGTTCTAAAGCGTAGTTTGCAGGGATTAGTGTTTCGCCTGTTGCTTTGTATCTGTCAGATGGACAGTAGCAAACAGTCCTGGCTGTGATTGTGTAGGTAAACTTCTTGTGTCTTTCCCTTCTCATTATGTGTTAACCAGAAATATCCTCTGTATCTACTGGTTAAATGGTGTCAGTTCAAAGTTGAGGACGAGCAATTTTATTGCTAGTCATCGCTACAAGTCCCTGGTGTTGCATGGTGTCTGGTTTCCCCCTTAGAGAGAACTAACGTATACGTGGGAAAAACTTGTCTCTCTAGAATGAGCTGCATAACCTGTTGAATGTTTGAAAAATAAAATAAAATCAGAGGGAGTGGAATGACAAGAAGCGATGTTGCCAGACTTTTGACTGACGTTAGGCACGGTTGGCACAACACACCAGAATCTCCGGCTGAACTGCGGGCTCTCAGCAGCATTGTGGGTAAAGTGAGTCAGACTAAATTATAGAAGCACAATGCTGAGTCAGTGGAGTTCTCATTTACTTAAGTACTGTACAATTTTGAAGATAGTTGTATTTCACTTTCATTTTATGCTGTTTATTAGCACTCATTCTTCTACTCCACTAGACTGCAATTCACAGAACTTTGTTGTTTTGGGGTTTTTTTTCTGCTTGTTGTTCTCCCATTAATGGGCTTATAACCGTGAAGCCGTATTGTGTGATGCCACCGACTGCTGGGTTGGAAAATGCCAGCTCAACCTCGACCAGCACGTGCAATAAAATAATCAGAAACCAGTCACAGGGGTTCTTGTGCAGAACGAGACGTTTCCTTGTGATGCGTTTAGCAAATTTAGCTGAGTTTTAAAGAGGATCTGCATTCCTCCCCCGACACTGTTAAAGAGCAACAACAACAGACTGAGGAGTGATGTCTGGTTAAGAGTTTCTGTATGATCTCACCTGTGCAATCACTGATTGGACATGTCGAGTTACTTTTAAGAATGTGGCATTTTGGGTAGTTTTTGAGAACTTCCTGATTGATGTTAAGCTTTCAAATCATGTCACTTACAGTGTGTTCAAAGTTGTCAGTGTACTTTGTGCAGCTAACAGATCTTCTGTGTTACCAAATCCAGTTGTGGCTGGAATTGGTAACAGACGACCTGGTTTCCTGCCACCTATCTGACACATTTTCTGATGGTACATATGCCGCCCCCCTCACTCGCACACACTCCGACGCTCTGGCTCTGGTGCCACAGCACAAGTAAGTCAGACTTAAAAGAAAACACACATGTGTCATAGAGGCCCACTGGGAATATAATCGAGGCCACTGGGCCAGCGCTGGCGGCATTCATTTCATTTCATATTAATGCATTGCTAGAAGCAAATCTGCTGGGACACTGAGCTCAATTAAAATCCCTAATCTGAGCAAAGAGTGTGTAGCAAAAAAAGGACAACAGCTAGAATAACTTACCCACAATCCAATTTAAATCACTGGGATTCCTAAAATGGTCAATTATATCCTGCAGCAAACAGATTGGCACAGGTGGACGCGATGCTTTGATTAGCAGTGAAATGACTCTCAGATGAGTTAGGCGTGTGTGTGTGTGTGTGTGCATGTGTGTGCTTATTACTCTATTTCTGAGGTCACAGGTACAAATTGTTGCCAGTGAACCTGTTGCCCTCCTGTTGGTAGATTAGTTCTGACAACTCCCTCGTCAGTCATAATGATATTGATCCCAGCTGTGCCTGCACTCATACCTCTGCGAGTGTGACACTTTGCTAAAATTGTTGCTCTTTAGACAGGATGAATAATACAGCTGGGTGGGAGTTGGGAGTGATTCATTATGCCATCTGGCACAGAGACAGACACACGGGAGTGAGACAAGTCATACATACATTTAGCGTCTCTCCCCCATCAACCATTTTCTGCACACTATCGCTGCTCAACTCTCATCAAGCACAGTGAGCGCAGTGATGCGTGGAGCTAAAAGATTTAGATTTTATAAGAAGCTCAAGAAACCATTTGCTATTATTTGATTTATTTATTATTTGATTTACAGGAAAGGGCCACAAAGGTGAAATAATAATCTGGAGGTAAGGGTTAAAATGGGTTAGGCTGGTGTGAGCTGTTTCTAGAAATTTACACCAAAGGATGCTCATTGCAAAGTGACATTACGAGAAGTACTGGAATAAAATTCACACATCTAACATCAAATTAATGAGGTTTTGAAGAACATTTCATAATGATACAGCAGTACTGTCCTGGTAAAATAGAGATGTGTGACCATAATGTACTTCATCATATTTATGAAAACCAAACATAGCACATCATCACAAACACCTCATAGCAACTGCGAGGCACGGTGGGGAGTGATGATGATTTGGGGTTGTTTTGCAGTCACAGGGTCTGGGCATCTTCACTGAGTCGACCATGAACTCTTCTGTATACAAAGTATTCTAAAGTCAGATGTGTCTGACGGCTAAAGCTTGACCAAATAAGATCACACAACAGGACAATGATCCCAAACACAGCAGCAAATCTACAACAGAACAGCTGAAGGAGCCAGCCCAGACCTCAATCTGAGTGAAACGCAGTGGTGCAACTTTAACAGAGCTGCACATGAACAAATAGCTACAAACCTCAATGAGCTGAAGCAAAATGCCTCCACAGCCATGTGGGAGACCTATAAAGTCACACTTCAAGCAGAATGTGGTTCTACAAACTACTGAATCATGGGGGGGTACTTTTCACACACTATGTTGTTCACATGTTGTTCTTCACCTCAGGTTCTATTTACATTATTCAGGGATAGTTTTATTACATCATATTATCTAAAATCTTAGAGCTGACAGAGAGTATACTGTTTTTACTATCTTAATGTTTAAAAAAGGCAATCGGTGCATTTTTGCAAAAGTTTCAAATCGTGGCTCATTCACTGAAGGGGCCTCCTGGTGCTACAATGACTAGATGGGGCATTTGTTGTTCTCTAGAGTTGTGTTTGAGAGGTTTTTTCGAGCAGCTTCGGTTTATTCACTCACTGTTATAAGGGTGATATCCACTCTCTAAAGCACAGATTTGATTAGGCAGAAACATGATTGTTAACATTTGGTGACGTTTTGTCAAATCTCACTCTGGGCTGGTGACGAGGAAAAGGAGACTTATCGTCTGTTATCCTTCTGACCAAATCTGATGGTAGCTTTTCAAGTACAGTATCGAACAGTAGCTGAGGGATTAGGGGGTAAACTTACAAGTAGTAGACGTACCAATGACAGTCTAGTCCTGGAGATCTGGTGCCGATTTGCTTGCTTGGTAATGTCGGTTGTGTGTGTGTCTGTGTTAAAGGTTTGGTGAAGTCTACCTTCGAAACTTTGGGGTAAATTTCAAATCGGGCGCTTGCTGTCATTGGCTCCAAGAAATAATTCAGGAATTATGAGCGTCCAAGATCCCTGACAGCATCACGCGGTGTAAAAGAGCTGCTGCAGTGGTCTCAGCCTCTAATTTCACTGATAATTGAATCAAATAAACAATAGCTTACGGTCCCAGGTGGGTTTTCATTGGGAAAACATATACTCAACCATTTATTCTATGACTAATTATGAGTACACTTTATGTAATCATCCCATTTCAGCAGAAGAGTATTAACGCTGCCATTAGACACATAGTTTATGTTTCCCCAGATTTAATTCAAAGCCATTAATTTGCTGATGCATTATGTTAATGTTGATTCAGCTGCACATTGCCATCTGCGGAGCTGTGCCGAACTGGTAAGCAACGTGATGCTGCTGATTACTGTAGTTTTTGGTGGTGTTCTTCGTGTAGGTGGAGGTGTGTGGGAGAGGCTGCATTCTGTGCATGTAATGAATTCAGCCTCTCCAGAGCCAGTGTGGTACAATACTGTGCAACGGTGCTTCACTTAAAGAGCCTCTGAGGAAGAGATTAGCCTCTCGGTGTGAACACAAGCCCGCTTTTTATACTGTCACAGAGTCAGGTCTTTAGAGTGCATGTGTGCAGCTATTCCACCTCTTTTATTATCTTATTACATCACTGATAGCTTTGCTACATTGATGATATTTTTCCATTTCATTAATTCAGATGGGAATTTTCTGCTGTATAAACAGGGCAAATTATTGATGTTTGAAACAATTCAACCAAGGACTAGGGCTGCACGATTTTGCATAAAATGAGAATCACGATTTTTTGGCTTAGAATTGAGATCACGATTCTCTCACGATTTTCTTTTCCAGTATAAATATTTATTGCACTTATTAACTGCACATCAACTTCGTAACAGTTGAGACTGAACATAAAAACAATAAATAAACATAAAAACAACAAATGTCTCACGTTTTGTGGTTGCTGCAACATGTTGTACTGCTTGTAATTCCGTCTCCACCGTTGCTCGACACTGCGTGTATAGAGCAGGTAGTGCAACAATAGAAAAATAGTTGCGGGACGGCACTGTGTAGCGTTTGTCTAGGGTGTTGATCATTTTCCTAAATCCCTCGTTTTGCACAGTGTTGATGGGAGCCATATCTTTGGTCAGGTGATAAGTGATAGCCTCCGTAATTTCTTTGTGCCTGCGGGAGTTCGACGTGTATAGGGAAGCGCTGTATAAGGTTCCTGTTATTGATGTTTGGGTGGTTGACCGGGACGGATTTTCTCCTGTCACTTTCTCGTCATCCCTGACGTGCTCTCCGTTGTTTTTTCCCTGCTAATTTTAGCATCACACGGCACAGCTTCTGTATCACGTGGTATAAGGCTCCGCCCTTGTCATTTGTTGAGCAGGAAGAGTGAGCGCTTGTTTTCATGCAGAGTACGTCCCGGATCAAAATGCGGTACAATCGTCGTCTTTTTTTTTTTTTCTTTTTTTTTTTAAATCGTTGTCATTTGGAAATGAGATCGCACATAAGTATGAATCGAGATCGCGATTTTCTAACGATTAATCGTGCAGCCCTACCAAGGACACTCAAAAAAAAAAAATGGAAACTTTAAGAAATTATCATTATTTATTAAAAAGAAGAATACTAAAAGGTGATTTAAAGCCTGTTTTTTTTATTGTAAAAGTTAGAGTTGGGGTTGATCTTTGCTATGTCTCCTTTATCTTTGTCAGGAACCGGACACGACCGGCTCCTGACAGAGTTGCAAAGATGTAGTTTTTTTGGGTTTTTTTTAAAAAGAATTTTGAGTTGATCCAAAGATAAAAAACCAATTGTATGCACCCTCAAGACATTTCATTAGGTACATCCTTCTAGTACTGGGATGGACCTCCTTCAGTACAACTTCGTGCCACAGATTCATCAAGGCGGTGAAAACATTCCTTGGATATTCCTCAGTATTCACAGCTGCTGCAGATTTGTTGGCCGCACCTCTATAATATGAATCTCCTGTTCCACCACAACCCAAATGTTATCTGTTGGATTGAGATCTGGCTACTGTGGGGGTTATTTGAGTACAGTGAACTAACTGGCATGTTGAAGAAGCCAGTCTAAGATTATCTGAGCTTTGTGACATGACATGTGACCATTAGAGGATGGGTACCCTGTGGTCATAAAGGAATGGAAGTGGTCAGCAACAATACACAGGTCAGCTGTGGTGGTTGAACGATGCTCAGTTAGTTCTAAGGGGCCCAAAGTGTGCCAAGAAATTATCCTCCACACCATTACACCATCAGCAACCTTTGATTCAAAGCAGGATAGCCCTGACCCCACCATACGAATGGCACAGCAGAAATCAAGACTCTGCAGACCAGGCAGTGTATTTCTGATCTTCTGCTGCCCAATGTTGGTGAGCTGGTATAAACTGCAGCCTCAGTTTTCTGTTCTTAGGTGGCAAGAGTGGCACTCAGTGTGGTCTTCTGCTGCATTCAGAGATGGTCTTCTGCTTACCTTGGTTGTCATAAGTGATTATTTGGGTCATTGTTGTGTCGCTATCAGCTAAAAGCAGTCTGGCCATTCTCCTCTGATGTCTAGCAACAACAAGACATTTGCCTAGAGAACTGCTGCTCACTGGATTTTTCTTTGTCTCATCATTGTCTGTAAATCCCAGAGACGGCCATGTGGGAAAATCCCTGCAGATGATCAGTTTCTTAAACAGTCAGACCAGCTTGTCTGGTACCAACCATGCTGTTAAGTCTAATTGTTGAATGTTGCCATTGTGTTTCTTAAATTTGTATAGTCTTAGTTTAAGCAGTAGGATCAAAGCCATCTCTTTGATCCTGACCACCTCTCCAGCCACTCTGTGCTGGGGGAGGTTTTATTGTAGATACATCCTATCTGAAAGATCTGTTTCTTTTGATGTAAGCTTCCTGGGTTTACGACCCTTTGGTCAGCAGGAGGTCTCACACACACACACACACACACACACACACACACACACACACACACACACACACACACACACACACACACACACACACCCAGTGTATACATTTACATACAGTCCTTGTCTATGTAACCAAACGGGGTTGCAGGGGGAGGTGTTTTGTAAACTATTGTTTGAAGTTTGTCAATAAAAGGCAGCGAGAGGAGGCCACCATTTGGGGTTCTTTGTCGTGCTGGACACAGACGAGGCCTCCCTTGCGCAAGAAATCGATCAAACACCGTTGCCTTGTTTTTCTTTCATGGGAATAAGTCCTGGATACAGCGGGGTCTGAGTTTAGACCCAACACATGCCAAGTTCAGAGTCTCTAAAATCACCTTTTCTCCATTCTGATGCTCAGTTCGTGGTTTTCTTGACCACATCTACATACCTACATTCATTCATTTTCTGCTATGTGATTGGCTGATTAGTTACTTGTGTTAACAAACAGTTAGAAAGGTGTATTTAAAGCCATGACACTGAAAGCTGCATACTAAACAGTGGTGGGTTGCATGAGTTATGATTGTTTTGGGAAATTCTACTTCTAACAAATATTTTCTAAACCAAACATACGAAAATGACCCCCTATGAATGTGCAGGGATGATTCACGAGCTACCACAGCAGATTGAATATTTGCTTTAATTTCGAGAGAGCCTGAATCGCTGTGCTCGAAACGCAGCCTTGAAGGTTCTGCACCCCTGCCTGCCTTTGTTCACTCTGTTTGGTTTGAAGGCTATTTCCACAGACTCCCACTTCTGTTCTCCCGCTCCGTCTCAGTGTCTCTCGCTGTGTCATCTCTTTGTCTGACACACTCACTTGCTTAGTATGAACATGCTCGCTATAAAATCCAATTAACACTAATAACTACGCCCTGTAATAGCGATTGTTTAGTATCCTCGTTAGCGCCACACGTTAATGGAAAGGAAATAGATGCTTTTTGTATCTATTAGTTGTTGTTTTTGGTATTTAGTTTAATTGAATTTAAAATCCCACCTCTGCTGCCTCTGCGTTGTTTCTATAAGTCTCAATAATGCTTCAGACAATTTAGAAAGCATTACACGATGTCAGGCTTCTATACAATTTAGTGTATGCAGTAGTGTGACACACCTGTAATTATGTGCTATATAGCCTCTAATGATCACACAAGTGCCAAGCCACCAATGCTATTTCAGTCCATTTCTTCTGTTTGCCGTTTAGATGACACACAGGAATTCGAACTGCAATTTCTGTTTATTTTCTCCCAAGTTAAACGTATTCAGAGTGTTTTGTCCAGATTAGTTCAGTCATTTTAAATTGTCTTAGTGGATCTGTTAATGTCCTTGTGATGGCACGACCACAGTGATGGTGCCACAGTGCTGATGATAAGCAGGTATCATGTTTACCATCTTTGTTTGTGTACTGAGAACCTCAGCTATCATTGTATATATTGTATTATCTTATTTATTTTGTATTTTTTGACTTTATATTCTGGTATACTCTTTTTAATCTTCTGCTATCTGTACCTGAGCTGTGGTAACGCACAAATTTCCCTACCGTGGGATCAATAAAGTCTTATCTTGTAAAAATGCTAAAAAATTCGAAGGAAATGTAGTTTTTTATTGTTAGTTTTGTTAATATTTAGCTATAAATATATATTGTGAGCTTCTTTTTGTCAGTCAGTTGAAAACCTCATTATGCATTTAAAACAGAATGTGCTATAAAATTGCATTATAAATTTTAGATGGGTAGTGGGAGCGGTTTGCCTCCAGGGCTTTCTAAATATCATAGTTTCAATTTTTACCTGCAGTTTGGTTAAATTTAAGCTCCGAGTGCTTGGTTTCTGTTAGCAAAACAGAGTTTTCCTCTTTAAACAGATAATATAGAGCCTGGCAGAAAACCTTGAGGCAAACTAGTTCTGTGGGCTTTTGTAGGCTGACTTACGTCAACACTTAATGTTTCAGTTGCATCAGCTTGGAGAATTATATTTCAGTGGCTTTCAAATTCATTAACGTTGTAGCAACTTGGTGACAAAACTGTCATATTGCTGCTGTTATAATAATATATAGTATATTCATATTTGTAGTTAATGTCCAGAGAGGCTGACCAAAACTCTCCTCTGTTTCTTGTTGTTTTTAAAGGGGGAACTTGGATGTTATGAGTGTGCGTGTCGATCTCAACAGCATTTTTACACCTTTAACAAAATAAGCTTGCTCCAGCCTCCAGATCATTTCCATAATTTGAAGGAATTCTGGTTCCAGCTATTATAGGGTAAGGTGGGATACACTGTGGATACATCACAGATCTAAGACTCTGACAGTCATGTCAACATGCATGACGCTGAGAGGACATGCAAAGTCCACACAGCCAGTGGATTTGAACCCAGGACCTGCTTGCTCTGAGAGCACAGTCTAAAGCGCTGCACCACCCAGAATTCTGATTCCTTAATTGCATAAAAGCACATCAGCTCATTCAATATCATTTTACATTTTGGCTTTTATGCACCTGTTACTTAACATCTGTTCAATAGTATTATATAATTTTGTAAATATATACTTTTGCTGTAAAAATAAACCCATTGTTTCAAATATGAGCACATTCAATTTAAAACAAATATAAAACTATGCAACCAGTTGGCGACTTCCTGCTCAAAGAAGAATCTTAGTTTTTATAACCCTTGGCCGTTAAAGGCTGATGGGGGTATTGTCGTCACCCCGCAGGGTGGGAGGGGAAAGTTTGTGGTCGCAAATAATATGAATAACTCAAGAATGACGGAGTTTAAAATTGATGCCACAGGTGCATCTACAAAAAATCCTCTTCCTGAGTGGTTTTGTTTATGTTTGGTGTTTGTTTTTTTTGCAGATTTGTGACTTTCATGTTTCAGATCGACAAACAATTTTAGTTTTAGACAATGATAGCCCAAGTAAATACAACATGCAGTTTCTAAATGATGATTTCATAATGGAAACAAAGCTATCCAAAGTAACTTCTCCCTAAACCTAATAACTGGTTGTGCCACCCTTGGCAGCCAGAACTATCCAGTGTTTGTGATAAGTGGTAATGAGTGTTTGACATTGCTGTGAAGAAATTTTGGCCCACTCTTTTTTGCAGAATTGTTTTACTTCATTGTTGATAATTGGAGGGTTTGAGCATGAACTTGTTTAAGCTCATGCCAAAGCATCTCAGTTGGATTTAGGTCTGGATGTTGACTCGGAGCTTCATGACTGATGGCCGGACATCCTCCTTCAGGATTTTCTGGTAAAGCGCAGAATTCATGGTCCAACAAAGCAGCCCCAGAAAATCACACAGCGACCTTCATGTTTGACTGCTGGTGTGATGCCGTGCTAGCTTCACACAGGATTTAACGAGACTTAAAGCTTCCATAAAGTTCAACTGTTGTTTCAGCAGTCCACAAAATATTTCCCCCAAAGTTGTTTTTGTTTTTTGGCAAGGCTTTGTGTTCTTCTTGGTCAGCAGTGGTTTTCTCCTTTGAAGTGACATTTTTGCCCAGTCTTTTTCTTATTGTTGAATCATGAACTGTGACCTTAACTGACAGTTACTTTGATGCTGTTGTTTGATTATGTTCAGGATTCTTTTGTGACCTCCTGAATGAGTTGTTGATTACTCTTGGAGTAATTTTGGTCACTGCTGGGAGGGCTAACCACTGTTCTAAGCTTTCTCCATTTGTGGTTAAAGGCTCTCACTGTGGTTCATGAAGTCCCAAAGCCTCTGTAACCCTCATAGATGGATAGATATCAATGATTTTACTTCTCAGTTGTTTATTTAGACTGTGGCATGATTTTGAGATCTTTAAACCTACTTCATATTGTCAGACAGGTTCTTTTTGGTGATTTCTTGATTCAGCGGATTTGGCAGTAATCAGGCATCAGTGTAGCTAGTGAAACTGAACTCCAGGCAATGTGGTTAACCACAGTTGATTCATGATTACCTTTTCCGCACAGCTTTGTTTCCCCCAATAAATTAAGTCATCATTTAAAAACTGCCTTTTGTATTTGCAATATTTACAAAATGTTCTTTGATGATCTGAAACATCTGTGTCACAAATATGCAAAAAAGAGAGAAAAAACCCCAAAGAAAAAACAACTCAAATCATGAAGGTGGCAAATTCTTTTTCACTGCGCTGTAAATTCTTTGAATATGTTTTAGTTTGCAGATGGATGGGAACAGCATCCATCGTTGTGCACAGCCTTCAGTGCGGACAGTTAGAAAGGTTCTGAACGTGGTGTTATAGACGGTGAGCTTTCAGCACTTATAAAGCGTTTTTTTCCAGATTCATCCACATTAGTGTGCACATGGCCTCACTCATTCACTCACTCACTTGGCCTCTCTCCCTCCCACTGCTTTCAGGAGAGATTCTGCGTGGGTTTACACTTGAGTTTCTGCCATGTGCTTTCTACCCCCTGCTTACACACACACACGCACACACACACACACCCTCCCCCACACTCCTCAGCATTGTCCAAAGATTTTGTAAGTTTGTATATTTGTGTCTTCTGTGTGTGTGGAAACAAAGAGAGAGAGGTGGACAAATCAGGGAAAAATAATTAAGATGTTTTTCACAAGTCTGTTAAAATATTAGCGAGCAAATTAGCAGAAGACGCTGACCCGCTTGTCAGTAAGAGCATTAACGGTTTAATTGACGTGGAAATGAATTTTTATGCCGCTATTATCGGTGCGGTTTTGTAGCTTTAGCTGTGCGATTGCTACTATTATAATTAAAAATAACAAATTATTCTGCTTTTGCCGTTCCGGTAAGAAACATGCAGATGTGATTTTTCTGGAGAGAGCTTGCCTGTCGCCTGCTCCCGATGCTGTTTTTCAGTGTTTGTGTGTAGGTGGAGGGACATCAATGTGTGCGTGGGCAGATGTGAGTAGAGATGCCTGCCAGGTGTATGTGGCTGTGCATTCTTTGTCTCTCGCCATGCAAGTGTGCTACACCGAATGGAAATGCTGTACCACTCACAGGCCTTACAGCTGTGGGGATGACAGCAGATCATATTTAATATTTCGAATGAGTCATTTCCAAAAGTGTCCTTCAGATGCATCCGTTTGTGCCTTTTTATCTATTTTTGCGCTTCATTTTTCAGACGTCACAGGAAAATAACATTAATCTCAAGAAAGGAAAGAAGTTTTGTACCAGATTTAGCTGCTAATGGATGTTTTTTATATGTCCCTGTTGTATAGTCTGTAATTTAACCCAAATGTCTCTCTCCTTTTTTAGGCCACCAAAAATAATGATAGCTATTAATCCTTGAAAAAATGTCACAATGTCTTTCCAGTGTAGCGTCCCTACCATCAAAAATGTCTTTGAATCTCTATAATGCGTGCCTCCACCAGGATCCTGGCCACTGCCGGTGCCCACATGAACATCCCGGTCGACCTTCGGACACTGAGGGCTGTTCGGGTGCTGAGACCTCTCAAACTCGTCTCCGGCATTCCCAGTGAGTCAACTACTGACCTCAAACTAAAAAGCACTTCAAGGTCAAACACACAAATGCAAAAGCTGCAGTTTCAGAATGTGTTCATTAGGAAGAGTTTCATAATCTGGACTTGTATGTACAAAAACTGTCAGGATGTCACGTGAGTATTAACATGTAGGCATTACATGGATTTTTTTAGTTTGCCTTGTTGTTGGACTTTTCCTCCAGGAAGTTGAACCCGTTGGTCAATTTACCTCATAGTACGCACTAGTTCCTGGTCCACTGTTTCCTATCTGCCACATGTAAGCACTTCACAAGACACAGAAGACACAGAGTAATTTTAATTGTATATACGCCGTAGAAACTCTTGTGTATTAAGAGTTTTTCCATTAATGACATTACTCGATGCTGTCCTCAGCAAGGAGCCAAGTAATCCGGAGTTGTGCACCTCCCTGAGCTTTGTTTCCAGGCTGTGGAAAATCCAGCCTTGACAGGCCAATCACTGGTCTTTTCACACCAGATCAATCGAGTAAGATAAGATAAGACTTTATTGATCCCACAATGGGGAAATTTTTGCGTCACCTCAGCTGAAGTACAGATATCAGAAATACAAAAATACAAATAAGTACAATCAATGAAAAAAAAGTAAGATAATACACTATATACAATGGTAGCATACACAGTATGTGATTATGGATATGGTTGGAAATATGGAAGACATAAACTATATAGCTTGATACAGCTATTGTACCACTACTATTCCTATTTATAGACATGTACACACACATATGTACACACTAAATATACATATGTATACATACATATATACCTGCACATGTCCATACACATGGAAGGTCCATTATGCATGAAGTGGTGACCGAGTACTATAAAGTAGTGTAAAAAAAAACAAACGCCCACATAAAAATTAAGCTGGGATGTTGCATTGAAAATATGAAGGACCTGAAACTGAGAAAGCAGGGTTTGAATTCTGTGTGAAGCCAAATATTATTTCTACCTGCTGCAAATTTAAACTGATGGTAATGCAAATACAGTAACTATTGCTATTCAAAATTATCTTCATTAGCAGAAATAATAGAAAAGGCAAAAGTCCTTGACTGTTTTCACAAAACAATGTAGCTAACCATGTACTTGGGAACTTTGATTGTTACATTGTCTTTTGTGTTATTCTTAAAGACAGTATCTGTTTCTGTATAAAACCTCCAGGCCTCCAGATTGTGCTGAAGTCCATCATGAAGGCCATGATCCCCCTGCTCCAGATTGGTCTCCTCTTGTTCTTTGCCATCCTCATGTTTGCCATCATTGGTCTGGAGTTCTACAGCGGGAAGCTTCACCACACCTGCCTGCCATCAGACGACATTCTTGGTAAGATGAGAGCATACAGTACTGTGCAGAAGTCTTGAACCACTCCTCATTACTTTATATTTTACTTCCAAGGAGCCCAACATTCTTGTAATTTCTTAAAGTGGAGCGACAGTTCTCCAGGCTTTCTGAAGCTCTTCCAAAGTTTTTCTTTGGACATTTTCTGCTTTTTCATCCATTTGCAGTCCAGTCCTTGTGCATGACCATTTCCTGACCAGAGGAATATTTATTGGTTTGTTAAGCCACTTGTGAAAATTGACCTATGAATGATTAAGGCATAACAACAGATTGAAATTTTCCCAAAGAGCTATTAGGTGAATACTTGGCATATCTAAACTGGACAAGTGGAGGACAAATGAAGAAGTATCAGGTGTGAAAGAAAAAACAACTGTCTATAGACCTGACACAGGACCAGAGAGATTCATCTACTGCTCACTGAAGCCTCATCAGAAATGGTCTTAGACAGAATTTGAAACCTTTGGTTCAAATCATCACCATCATGTACAAAGGAGTTCAACAGTGAGTATCTACAGCCATCTGTAAAACACAGTGGAGGCTCTGCCATGGTTTGGAGCTGCGTTTCAGCAAAACAGCAAAAACATACCTGGATAGAAAAACACAGAATGGAACAGCATCAGTCATGGATTGGCCTCCCGAGAGCTCAGACTGCAACATTGCTGAAGCAGTGTGGGGATTATCTCCAAAGAGAACAGGACTAAAGGCAGCCAGCAGTCACAGAAGAGCTTTGAATGTCCTTCAAGAGGTCTGGAGAACTATTCCTGAAGACAAGACTAAGAAATGCCTGAGCTTGCCTAAGAGAATTCACTGTGGGCTGAAGAATAAAGGTGATCATACCAAAGCTCCTTGGAATTGTACAAACTTTCTTTTTATATAGACTGTATTTCTACATATGTTTGCATGTGTCGGTAAAACCCCGGCACCTTTTTCCAGTTTTTCTTTTAAAAAAAAAAAGAAAAGAAATGATCAGTAGGGCTCAAGACTTTTGCACAGTGCTGCACAGAACACTGGTGAAAAGGTAGAAACAGGAAAAAGCTCACAGTGTAAGCATTTTATACAAACACACACACAAACCCACAGATTAAAATGCTTTTTCACTGTGGTGGCGATGTCCTTGCAGTTGTTATAGCTTTGAGTGCTGACAACATGAAATCCAAAGACATCCACAAGTTTCAAGGGAGAAAAATGTTGTCGCCATTTTAAACATCGCTGTAAACACCATGATTTAGAATCCTAAAATCATGATCAGTCTACATGTACTTTATACTGATTACAGGTAAATGACGCCTTTGATTGTATTTTATTATCAATTTGAGGGCTCACGTGCCGCCATTGTATCGCCGCTGAATTTAGAGGCATATTTTCAGGGTTTGTTTTGGATGCCTTGTAACTTACTGTGACTGATTCGCCAGGTAAGCTCAAAGTGTGATTTACTCATTGTTCTCTAACAGAGGGTGTGAACATCTTTGTTTGAGCAACTGAGGCCTTCATAGATTACAGTAGCAGCAGGCTCAGAGGTATTATTAGAGTTGTTGCTGGCTGATTTAGCTACTGCTTAATTACTCAACAACTACTCTGTAATCACACCACCGCACCATAGCATTTACTGTCCAACACAGCTCAGGGATGGATCGAGGTATAAAATTTTAATATTATAGCTGTCACGGCGTTCAGAGCAGGAGAAATAAATTGCTCCATTGTTCCCACAAAATTTAAAGCCTAAAGAGATGTTTTCAAACAAACAAAAAAGTTTCTTAAATTTATTTAAACCTTCTTCCATAGCAACTTTATAATAACAACGCATAAAAATATGAATCATAAGGCTTCACTAAATCCTGCTTGTGTCTCTTAAAGCGAGATTTAAACTAAGCAAAGAGATTTTTACTCCATCGGCAGATGAACAGAGTGTTAGTGAGGGTCAAGGACTAAGGTGAGACAGCAGAAAACAAAAATGTATTTCCAGTGGAGGATGGCAGTGTATAATGTACAGGTCAGTGATTGTTTCACCACAGATATTAAAAGGTCGTAGAGCGTAGAATAGCAAACACACTGGAAACACTAACCCGACTCTTCACTCTGTACAAAAAGTGTAAAAAAAAAAAAAAGGACAAAAAATTGATTAAAACAAGCGAGCTATACAGTAACATGTTATCAGCTGTGTTGGTGTTGCTAGGTTGATTCTTGTAATGCTTTTCAAAGTGCCAGACTGGACTGTTTCCAGGGTTTATGCTGAAATAAGATAACCATCTGCCAGCTTCACCTTCCATTTGAGTGCAGCGAAAGAAATAAAGAAACACAAGAAAGAAAAACATTACTTCCCCAAATCTTCTTTAACTACTTTGATAACCTCCACACACTACTAACCTAGTACCTCAGACCCACCAGATCCAGATGTTACAGTGTTATATAGTTGAAGTTGGGGTATGATATAAAAATCGAAGACAGATTTTGTATGCCCTGCATCTGCCAATCATCTGTGAATATCCTCTCTCATAGCCAGGATGTGAGTCGTGAAAGCTGTCTTTATTATTTTTTTTAGCACTGCTGCTTGATTTTGTTGCCGTGGAAATGTGGATCCAGTTTGGATGCTGGCACTGGTCCGTACCTCCACATCTGTATTTTGTGGTAGAACTCGACTTTCACGCCTGTCCTCATTTGCCCTCCACTTGCACATTGTCTTCTGCACTTTAATGCAGACTTTCAGTTACCAGACCTGGGGGGCGGGATCCGTAAGGACCACAATCAAGAAAGCGGCAGTAGATGAATATCTGGGGTCATTATGTTTGTGCTTCAATAAATGGGCGCCGTGAAATTTATGTTTCGTGCTTGTAGACAATGAGACTGTCGACTCGTCAGAGCTGGCATTTGCGTGCGGTGTGAGGAAGTGTCCTGAGAAGTACGACTGCAACGATACCTGGATCGGGCCCAATGACGGCATCACACAGTTCGACAACATCCTGTTTGCTGTTCTCACCGTCTTCCAGTGTATCACCATGGAGGGATGGACGGCTGTCCTCTATAACGTGAGCAGAAGCATTCAGCCTGAAAGTGAACCCTTAAACCCTTAATGCCTAGTGTTTCATATTTGATACACGAGTTTTTGAGACCTCTACATCGTCAGTGTGATCCCTCACCCCCTTGAAGGCTTGAGCACTGCAATGATGCTGAGTGTTTAATAACATAAAAATTATGGATTTCAGACCAACGATGCCTTGGGTATAACGTGGAACTGGATGTACTTCATTCCTCTCATCATTATTGGCTCGTTCTTTGTTTTGAATCTAGTTCTGGGAGTCCTGTCTGGGTAAGTGTGCCTCATTTATGTGAACATTTCTGTCCGTATTATGAGTGAAGACAGCTGCTTTCATATGTTTTATTTTTTCAGAGAATTTGCGAAGGAGAGAGAGAGGGTGGAGAACCGGAGGGCCTTTATGAAACTGCGTCGCCAGCAGCAGGTGGAAAGAGAACTGAATGGCTACCGAGCCTGGATAGACAGGGCAGGTACTGGGCAGCAGAACAACTTTACATCTTTTATTACAGTGAGTGTGGAGAGGCTTCAGTGACTTAATCCTGGATGTTTTGATGAGAAATGCAGCGGCTGATGAACTGAAGAAAAATGCTGAATCAATTAATCCATCAATTTTTTTTCTTTTTTTCTGGTCGTGGGAGAATTTCTATAACCAATTGTTTCCACATTGTTATAATACCACTAACAGTTCACTGTGGAATATTTAGTAGTGAGAACATTTCACAGCTGGACTGGTGAGTGAATGCTTTTGGCAATGTAAGGTTGAAACAAAGTGTTAGCCAGGATTCACTGTTCAGAAATATTCCAGCACGTACCTCCACCACAGTTTTGCTTCGCATAGCTGTTAAACTGAGTGAGCCAGGCTACCGTTTCCCCTTTATGTGCCGATACACTGAGTCTCTTCTTTTAATTAAAATGTAATCGCCCTGTTAAAAGCAACACAGTGATTTCATTACATTTTTGAAGAGAGACTGGTTTGCTGCAGACACCTTCAGACTTTTGGATCCGCAGCAGAGTAGCTGAGTTGAGTTGCAGCAAACGCACAGTGCTGTAATGGCAATCTACACTGCTAGGCTCCCACGCAAGCAGAGGGTGAGAAAAAGGTGATACTGACTCATTGACTTAAATTTGTGTGTGTGCTTATATACACGCGCTTCTGTGTGTTTGCATGTGCGTGTGTGTGTGTGTGAGAGAGAGAGAGAAAGAAAGAGAGTCGCTGTGCATGTGCAGTCATGTGTGCACGGGTGTGGGAGAGTGTGGGAAGAGAGGGAGAAAAGAGAGCGAGATATTGCGAGATTGTGAGCGAGAAAAGGAGCTCTGTCTTTAAGAAGGTCACACCGGCCTCTCGGTGCAGTGTTTGCATCAGTTTGGCCTCGGTTACAATGGGCGCTATGACTCTGAAATGTGGGTTTTTAGCTGTGGCTTGATTAAAAACAAATATTTCTGCATGTAACCTTCAGTTTTATTGTATTACAGAGGAGGTGATGCTTGCAGAGGAGAATAAAAGTTCAGGGAGATCACCGTTAGATGGTAAGTTCACATACTTTGCCCTTAGAATTATCTACATATACAGAGTGGATCAAAAAGAATCATCAGATTCTGAAAGGTTATATTTTTTTAAGTAATGGACAAAGAAGCTCGCAGTAAATTTAAAAATACATGGCCAAATATAAATGTTTACATTTAAAACTTACCAGTGCTCAATGTGTCCCCCTCCTGAGTCACGACATATGTACGAATGATAGTCCCATACTTTTGCAAGCAAATCTGAAGTCACTGCAGCCGCTGCTACCTACCGGAAACCCCATGAAACTTATGAATCCCCTCTAACAGCACCTGTTTCGACAGGTATAGGTGAACGGCTGTGGAATTAAAGCGCTTCAAAATACACCGTGTATTTGTTGTGTTTGATACTGCAAATTTTGGTATTGCTCCGATACCAAGTAAATACAGGGCCAGTGCTGCCGATACCAATTCCGATGCTTTTAACTTAGAAACGGGAGAGCCGTGTGTTAATATTATTATGATGAATCATCACCAATTTTCATATTGTTAACACATTTAATGACCACTAAATCAGTGTGATCTTTATTTTTTCACAATAATTAGTTAATATAATAAACCACTTTTCAGCTTTTTATGTATTTTGAAACATTTTGTTTACTTGTTTTGGAGACCTGTAATGGAAATGTGGCTGCCTCTAAAGCACTTTGGATCAGCCTCTGTTGTTTAAATGTGCTATGGGCTATAAATAAAATAGACCTGACAGTCAGCACAAAAAGGTTCAAACATTTTTTTTGATATATTTTTTCATTTCCAAAACAAAATAGTTTATTTAACACAATTCAGTGGGCTGTTTACTGAAGTTAGAGGATGGAAACAAAGTATCAGTATCGATCCAATACCAAAACCAGCGTCGGTATTGATACTATCGATATTTGTATCGATCTCACACTTCTACCATGGATATCTCATACATATATCTCCTAACCTATAATGACTACTCAGACCTTAAACATGACTCAATATTTTATTGATAACCTGGAGGTTACCATTGCAACTAAGCTTATATTAATGTTATATCAATTTAATGGGTTAAAAAACGGGAAGTGCCTGATTTTAATGAGTTGTATTACAGGCACAGCTGTTGCTGTTATGTTATTTATGTGGACCTTTAGTGTGACAGCAGAAGTCACCATTTCACCCGTTGTTTTCATTTTCATTTCTGACGTAAAGTTAGCAAAGTTGAGGTTTTGGTAAAGTTGAACTTGTGTGAAACATCTTTAGTGCTGAAGAGATCAAGTAAGAAGACGGGTGCGCGGCGAGGAGCACCGGGGGATGAGAAGTATACAGACATGTCTACCGCCAGTGAGTGAAGCTCAGTTACTCACTGTCTTTACAGTAGGCTTCTTCCTACTTTCTTTACAGGATATCACCTGTGTCTGAGCTCTTGAGTTACTTATATACTGTACCTTTCACATGCATATGACTAACTCGAAAATTCCCCCGCCTCCCTCTGTAAAAATTCCTTTCTTATTCTCCCTCTTTCTCCTTCAGGCATGTCACGATCGAGAATGAATTTCCGCAGCGGCCGCCGCGGCCCCGCTGCCTACTTGCGACGTAAGGAGCGCATGTTGCGCATCTCGATCCGCCGCATGGTGAAGACAGACACTTTCTACTTGATGGTGCTCAGTCTGGTGGCTCTCAACACCATCTGTGTGGCCATTGTCCACCACAATCAACCCGACTGGCTCACCGTCTTCCTCTGTGGGTTTCTTTTGTGAATGTCTGTGCTGTTTGCTTTTTTTTTTTTTTTTAGATCAAAAAAGCGAAATCAGGTCAGAAAATACCTTCTTTCTGGCTGCACCCTGCTTCATTCTGCTTTCTGACTTTTGCTTTTTCCCCCTCTTTAATCTCCAGACTATGCAGAGTTTGTTTTCCTGGGGCTGTTTCTGGCTGAGATGTTTTTGAAAATGTATGGTCTGGGTTTCCGGCTGTACTTCCACTCATCTTTCAACTGCTTCGACTGTGGGGTGAGGTCCTTCATCTCCTTTTCTCACTCTGTGCTAGAATATATACATTTCTTGTGCTAAATGAAGACTAGGCTACTTAACGTCAGGGATACAATTTCTTATTACTTGAATAGATTATATAAACCAAAGTGAACCATCTTTACCAAGAACAAAGGGAGGACTGGACTTTATACACACAGTGGGCTGATTAGAGATATAATAATCAACACAGTAAAAATGATGAAGGGACTAAAACTGAGCAAGAAAACCAACTTTCAAAGTAAATTAGAACATAAGTGAGAGAACTGATGGCAAAACAAAAAGAGGATTTCTACATTGCTGCACAGGTGAAGCATACAGAGCTTGATTTTTTCCTTCTGACATGTTTTGCAGGTTATTGTCGGCAGCATCTTTGAGGTGGTGTGGGGTTTCTTCAGGCCTGGCATGTCATTTGGCATCAGTGTGCTCAGGGCGCTGAGACTTCTGAGGATTTTTAAGATCACAAAGTAAGTGGGGCAGCAGGACAGTTCACAGAGAAAGTAAGTCATGACAGCCTGGGTTGCACGATGGTTGTTGAATTATTACACGTTCCAGCTGACAAAAAAACCAACTAAACAAAAAACCCCAGAGGGTGTATTATTTTATTATTATTTTCTTTTTCCAGATACTGGGCCTCTCTCAGGAATTTGGTGGTGTCCCTCATGAGCTCCATGAAGTCCATCATCAGCCTGCTTTTCCTTCTCTTCCTCTTCACTGTGGTGTTTGCTCTGCTGGGGATGCAGCTGTTTGGAGGGAGGTGCGTACTGACATCCTTAATTGTCAGTGAACTCGGCCAAATCGGTTTTCCTTTTGATTTCAATAATAATGGCACCGTTTTGAAAAACAGTATCTTCTTCCTAAGATCTAAACAGCAGTTTCCTCAATGGTGTCCTAAAATAAGAGGAGAGGAAGCGATATGTCCAGATGAAAATAGCTCTGCATCCTCCTCCTCCTCCCATTCTTCCTTGGTCATATCTGACCCTGCTTTCTATCTGCCTCCCCTCTAGGTTCATCTTTGAAGATTACACTCCCACCAACTTTGACACGTTTCCAGCTGCCATCATGACAGTGTTTCAGGTTTGGCTCCCACAGATCCCCTCATTTCTGCCTGCTCTCCATGACACATTGCACCCTGGGATATTTCTCACCCCAGGCGCAGATTAAACAACTCTGCTCGCTCGCTCGCTCGCCACCCCCTGCCTCCGTCATCATCCCACACATCCATACACACATATGCGCACATGAATATCAGACAAGGGAAATGTGGAAAAAGTCCACATCATATCTGCTACACATCCGCTGCACTGTAAAAGAGTGTTTTGATCAGCAGACACTGTAATTATTGCCTTGCTGCCATTTTAATACTATACTTTGAACTGGTTAGTAGACAGTGACTTTGTCTCCTGTGCAGTGAATCTGATGTGAGCAATGTGCAAAATATTCTGTGAATTTGCCCACAGATTTTGACCGGCGAGGACTGGAACGAGGTGATGTATAATGGGATCCGCTCGCAGGGAGGCGTTCAGTACGGCATGTGGTCATCCATCTACTTCATAGTGCTCACATTGTTTGGAAATTGTATCCTTGTTGACCTCAAAAGTGGTCAGAAAGCGCTGATAAAAAGCGTGATGCCTATAAGTGGTGGAAGTATTTTAGATAAAAATAGCGACATACCCGAGTGTTAAAATGCTTAATATCAACAGAAGTACGGCGAGTTAAACTAGTATAAAAATGTTGTATCAAAAGTAAAATCTTCAGCAGAATATCCTCTGGCATCAGTAACATTGATGTTCTTTGTGGTCTTTATTGGTAAATGCAATTAAAATAGATTTGTAGGTGAGTAAAAGGTGAAAGGAAAGTATACAAGTGGCTGATTAATGACCAAACATACCTACACCAGATCACAGCAAGTACAGTAGGGGTCAAAGGTGAGTCAGCAGCTGGGTGGAGAAGGATCAAAACAGAAATTTATATTTGACACCAGAGAGCGTCTTTGGATGGAAACAAGTGAGCAATATTTAGCGCTTTGGTGACATGACGGCATTTGATTTCGCGCTTTGCTTGAGTAGTCCTGAAGAGCAAGCTAACTGACATTCATGCGGTCGCCTAAAATGTGATTTTATTTGTACTTTTTGGCGTTTTTGTCCTTGACCGACATTACGACAGACACGCTGCTGAATGTCTTCTTGGCCATTGCCGTGGATAATCTGGCCAATGCACAGGAATTGACAAAGGTTTGCACTGTTTTTAAAGTTTGTGCTGTATGTGACACACGTTCTGCTGTTAACCGCTCTTCGATTGCGGGCGTGGTCTTCTTCTTTAGGATGAAGAGGAGGAAGAAGAGTTCTTCAACCAGAGATACGCCAGAGGAAGAGACGGCCTGATAGCTGAGTAAGTTACTGGTCGACATCTAACAAAAAAATCCACGTTTAAGATGAGATAACCACAGTCTTCACAGCTCTTAAGTAACTGAATTTGAAATTGGACTAAACTCTCTCACAGTTCCTCATTCTCAGTCGTTTTTTTAGTGTTTTTCCAAGTCATTTTCCAAGAAGTGAAATGAAGCTAATACTTAAGATATGAATGCTGTGGGGAAACTGATGGTTCCTCATCTTACTCTATTAGAGGGGAGATGTGTTAAAGTCAGATTAAAATAAGTCAAGATCATTTATTTCCACCATGAGAAGAAGTTGTAGGTGTAAGTGTCAAATGTTTAAAACAGTATGTTCCTTATTTCTTCAGCTGCGCGGTGAATGCAAGGTAGAAAGGCATGTTTAACGTACTGATGCCAAAATTATGAATGTAAATTGAATGTGCCTGATTTAAAAGCATGAGTCATTTCCGACTCTCCGAGCTGCATAACTGAAACTCCTGTGACTGCCTTGGCTTGTGATTGGTTATGGTCAGCCTCTTTTGTTAATCAGAGGGGTAATTCTTCACTGATTTCCTTGCTCCTTTCTGCGACCTGGCGGCTTTCCCACAGGTCTAATTATCCCATAAGTTTGGGAGGAGAAGGGCGGGAGGTGTACTTCAAAGGTTGTCGGGAACAGTGGGAAGTCTGAATGTGTGACTCTACTGGGAGGAGGCACACTTTGGAGTGGGTCTGATTTTGACCAAGTTTGCCTGATTAGTGTGACTCCGGCTCATCAGAATTTCCACTGTGACAATGACATTTTTTGTTGGAGGGCATAAAGATGTTACGTAACATCTGCGTGTCCTGCAGAGGCACGTTAAACCTCTCACTGAGAACACTGACCTGGCTAGATTATGGCTGCACCTGTCCTTCCTGTGTTTTACACCTCAGACCTTTTTCACAGCAGATTTTCACTGTATTCGCAGGAAATGCACAGCTGCATTCAGGAAATCTAATGACGGCTGATTTCTTCTTGAGGAGAGTATTGTGGAGGCTGGCGCTCTGAATTAGCATACTGGGACATTTAATGGGCCACCACTAACATTTGAGCTATGACAAGTCAAAATGGCTGCTGTGAAAAGGGTCCATTAACTACAAATGTTACTAAGTCAGATTTTCCTGACCATATATAATTAGAGATTGATAAATGTGTTTTACCTTCTTCCCAAGTAGGCTTTTATTTATGGTGCAATAAGAAAATCAACTTGCAGAGGCTCAAAGCTTCTTTTTTACAGAATAGTTTTATTCAACTGTTAATGTCTTGTAGTCGTTAAAATACTATTATACAGTAATGTTGAATAAAATGACTCTGTTGGTGCTTTTAGGCTTTGGTTTTAAAGTACAAATGTAGCAAACTTCCAAGAGTAGACAGTACTGTGCAAATGTCGTGAGCCACATCTCGTTTCTCTATATTTTGCTTCCAAGGAACCAGACTTTCATGTAAGTTTTTAAAGTGGTTTTGAGCAATAGTTCTCTAAGCTTTCTAAATGTCTTCCAAAGTGTTTCTTTGGAAAATGGCTGCTTTTTCACCAGTTTTCAATCCAGCCCTTGTACCTGACCATTTTTAGAGGATTAAGTTTTGTTTTGTTGTTTTTTTTTTATTTTTTATTTTTTTTATTTTGAGTTACTTACTCTGCATGATTAAAGCATAAAATGCACCTAACTCAAGGGACAAACCAGCGTAGTGTTTATACATAACAGACATAAAACTGTTTAAAATTGAATCTTAAACTATCATTTGTTCCAATTTCTTTGGTTGATCCTACAAAAAACAAGAGACAACAGAGTTTGACAGACATAAAATAGCATTTTTCCACCAACAAGGTGATTTCCAGAGAACTAGTAGCTGAAAACTTGCCATGTCTCAACATGGTGTGCAGTGTGTCCGTAAAAAAACTGAAGAAACTGGACAAGTGAAGAAGAAGAAGAAGAAGTGGAAGGCCTAAAAAAATTATTCCAATACAGCATTCCAGTGGAAGGGAAGCAGGGAGAAAAGTCTGTGGTATTCCCAATAAGAAGTGCATGGAAAATCAGTGGCAACGGGTTTTATGAAGCAGTTATATAATACAAATTCAAATCAATATGTATGGAGCGATCAGGACACTGAGCATCTACAGCAGGGGTCTCCAACTCCAGTCCTCGAGAGCTACTGTCCTGCAGCTTTTAGATGTATCCTTGTTCCGACACACCTGAATCAAATGAATGGCTTGTTACCAAGCATTGCCAAACTTGATGGCGTGCTGAAAAGGTAATTCAACCTTTTGATTCTGCTGCGTTGAAGTAGGCATGCATCTAAAAGCTGCAGGACAGTAGCTCTCGAGGACTGGAGTTAGAGACCCCTGGTCTACAGCCATCTGTAAAACATGGTGGAGGCTCTGTCATGGTTTTGGGCTACATTTCAGCCAGTGGTATCAGAGGCTTTGCCAAAATTTGATTTTCATCCAGCATCCTGCATTATCTGGAAAGCATCTAAATGGCAACACCTTACTGCTGAAATTGAAAAATTAGAATTGAAATTTATGCGTAGAGGAGGTCAGAACAGAGGTAAAACAGTTGAGGCTCTGTCATGGTTTGGGGTGCATTTTAACCAATGCTGTTGGCTCGAGAACTATTCCTGAAGACTACTTAGAGAAATGAGAAGAAAACCTGCCTAAGAGAGTTCAGGCTCTGTTGAAGAATAAAAATGGCCATACCAAATACTGACTTTCACCTTGTTTCAATTGTATAAACCAAATTTAAACAAATGAAGGGTCACTCAGTATTTTTTTAAAAATGTAACAAAAAAAAAGTATTAAAAATTATTCTTTAGAGATATGGCAGAGTGATGGGGAAAAAATCCTTCTGAACTTCTAATATGAACTTGTCTATTTTAGCTACTTCCAGTCAAGTCAAATCAGAAGCCGTTCAGCCAGGTTCCCCTAAAAAATAAAGAATTTGTTATTAGTGAATTAGAGAACAGACGCTGTGAAACAGAGAGTAGTAAAGGATATCAAAACAGTAGCAACTCTAGCATGCCATGCACAGATTGTTAGATACTAGTGTCCACAAACAGCTGAGGCTGTACTTCTTTTTGCTGCTGTTCAGCAAAACACAAGGGAGCACCGAAGGGTGTGGCTGATGCTCCCATTTGTTTTAATTTGAAATGACGGTGCTATATTGCGACACCACCAAAGTCTCTGCAAGCTGATTTGTTACCATATGGATCAGGACTAGCTGCTGCCTGCACACCTGATCTACTCTGATCACCAGAAAAACATGACAAAAATCCCCAAAGCGATGCGATGTCAGGACACGCCTGCATAAACTCTCTCTTACTGGTCTCGGACTCTAGCTGTGACACTGAATGTATCATTTGTCTGTTACATATTTGAATGTTAGTCTCGTAAGTGCTGCAACAATCGAGGTGCTGATTTGATGTGTATTACAGTGTTCTTCTGGCTCCATCATGTTGTCTTGTTATATGCTTGTTACGTGGCACTGACCAAAATGTTGTGTTCGATCATATCAATCGATCATCAGCCATCAAGATCTTTGAATTTTGAATATATTTAATGTAAAACGCCCAAAACTATACAGCGGCCTTGAATGCAAAGTGTGCATTATGATAAATTAAATGCTAACTTCAGTCCTCTTTTGGATTCAATTGCAAGTACAGTTTGTTTCCTCTGGACGCGTTTTGTTCGGTGCCACAGCAAATGTTCTGTGTATGTTGTTAAACACTAATGTCTTGTTTTCAAATAATCACTCATTGATTACATGGACAACAAAAGAATCTGAATACCAGTAAGTATAACTGTATGCATCTGTGTCACACAGAATTTCTCTCTTGAGTTTTCGTACTCAATTTCCCTTAGATGTTACACAATGTTTGCACCTTGATCCTGCACCCTTCGTTTTTGTTCTCGTGGGTTTTTGTTTTTCTCTTTTACTTTCGATCTGTCCTTACTTCTCAGGCATTGTTTGAGTTTTTTGGATGCCTTTGTATTTTTTGCACATTTTTTTTTTTCATGGGAATTTTTTTTGTGTGTGTTACTAATCAACTAACATTATAAATTCACAGAAAAGGTCTGTCCTTTTCTTGCAACTTTTATTTTACTTGTTTGCTTTTTAAAATATATTATTGGTATGCTAAATGAATAATAGTGTTCATGTCTTTTTTGGTCACTAATTCCTTAAGATGAATTGCAGAATATTTATTTCGAGTACATTGTGGTCCTCAGTGGCAGAAGAAGACCCTACCTGTATCGGAAACGTGCGATCCACAGGGGCCGGCCTACCTTTCCAGATGAACCGGATGGTGCACTGGCTGCTGCAGACGAGCAGCCCCTAAATGGCTCCAATGCCTTTGCCAACCGCCGCGAGAGGAGGAGAAAAGTTAACATGTCGGTGTGGGAGCAGAGAGCCAACCAGCTGCGCAAACGGCGCCAAATGGCGAGCAGAGAGGAGCTGTTCAGCAGCCCTACAGAAGACACCGTCGAAACTCCTACCATTCCCCACCACCCCTCCAACCTTTCCTCAGAGGCCAGCCCAGCTCACCTACCTGAGTCACCGATGTCGGTGGGGATGCCTCTTCCCGAACCTCCAATGTCCATCTCTATTCCCATGCCGGAGCCTCCAGCAGCTGAACCTCTGGTAAACCTCAGCGAGGAGAAGACAGGAGGACCAAACCACCGGGCGGCAGGTGGTGGCAGACACAGGATGGCCCGAAAGTTCAGGTCCAGTCAGGCGCCAGAAGATGGAGCCCGTCATAGACGCCACCGCCATCGCGAGGCTCGTATTGAGGCGAAGAGTCTGGACTGTACGCAAACGCCACACGAGGTGCTACATATCAGAAGGTCGCTCAGCCAGGAGAGAAAAGTACTGGATGAAAGAGAAGAAAGGGAAGAAAGGGAGGACAAAGAAAGAGGAGAGGAAGAAGGAAGCTCAGTCCACGATGATGGGACATGCATCGTTAACCCCTATGCAGAAGTTGGAGAAGATTGTATAAGGTAAGCCTGCTCTCATGCATTTCTCGACTGGTGGAAAGAAGCTAAAGTGTTTTAAATTTTAGGTCATTTGCATCATTTTATGTATAGATAATATTTTTACCTTTTATGCTATGCTATGCTTAGAAATAAACACCAAAGGATTACGAGGTAGGACACTCGTTCAACAGATGCAACAAGGAAATGCGTATATAGATACCGCAAAGCTGTGGCACAGTTTCTCCCTGTAATGAAAAAAATTGTATTGTTACTTCAATTTAAGTTTATTCTGGAGCAGTTAAGCAAAAAGCAAAATTCATTTGTTCTATAGTAATTAGTTATATGGTCAAACATTCTCGGAGAGCAGCAACATGGCGTTAATACAGAGCAGACCAGGTGTCAGTGACAACAATAAAGGAAAAGCTGGGGTGGATGTGGGTTGCAAAGAGGATTGCATCAGTGGTGTTGGGAAGGTCACTTTTAAAATGTATTCCACTACAGATTACAGATTACATGCCCCAAAATGTATTTTGTAACGTATTCCGTTACGTTACTCAATGAGAGTGACGTATTCTGAATACTTTGGATTACTTAATATATTATCATGCTGTTTACAACTACATGAATGTACTATTGCTGTGTGATTTATTACTTTTACTGAAGGTTGCACTCCATACCAATACCAACTAGATTTTTAAATCATAATATAAAATGAATAACAGTAGGTGGACATTAGGTAAGGCTGCGCTTTATGCAGCGATCTCATATAGAAAACTATTCCGCGCGTATATAAAACAGGTCCGCCGCTCCGAACCGTAGTAAAGGGACCTCTGGCTAATACGTGGGTTCCGTGTCGGGCTCATAACCGAAAACTAGCTTCACTTTGTTGTCTGGGTCAACTTTGCAAGCGAGAGACAGAGAGAGGCGTAGAAAGGCTGCTCCAACAGAACTTATTGTTTCGGAGGAAAACACGACCACAGTGTACAGTCGAATCAATAGTTTACTTACAACGGGGCTCGTCAGGCACTCTTTTTGGCTGAAGTGGTTATTATCATATTTAAATGTTTCCATCTACCGTTTCTGCTCGGTGACAACTCGTACTTTTCCACTCTCCTTTTCGACTGTAACGGAATACAGTTACTCATATTTTGTATTTTAAATACGTAACGGCGGTACATGTATTTCGTTACTCACCAACACATGTGCATCAGTTAACTGACGTGGGCTGCTCTTGAGGTGATCCGTTACCACCTGATTTATTAGATTATCATTGTGCTCAGCTGTACTTTGTGATCTGCATGAATTAATGCCATGCTCGGTTTTGGTGAGTTGTTTTTTTGTTTTTTTTTACAGAGCTGCTGAATGCAGTGCAGATATTCCTGATCCTCCTCAGTGTGAACAGATAGTGGACAGCACCTGGTCAGAGCAGGTTGAGGGTGGCCACTCAGATCAGTATGAGCCACTGTGCCAAAACATCCCAGTGGAGACTGCTTTAGAGGCCACAGAGTTCACTGTGAGTGCTATAGAATCAGAAAACCGTAAGGCATCCATCAAACGGGACAAGTCTAACCTGGAAGACAGCGTGACCATCGAAATGTCTGCACAGCCACTTCTGGAGCTCACACCCATGACAGGTAGCACTGTGACCACTTCTCATTGCAGTCCTTTGCACAATGCATCACAAAGTGGGATTTAGTGTCAGTATCACTGTACCACACTGTGTAGGCGTTCTTGACATCTGATAAAAGTGGCCACTAGTCTTTTTTTCCCCCTGAATCCACTGTGTTGGTGACTCACATTGTTCTTCCTTTGTCAGCTGTTCATGGACAGCTAAAACATTTTTTCTTTGCTCTCATGTGTCTGTCTGGGGTTTAGTGAACAATAAAGAGTTGGAGGCATACCAGTCTGACCAGAATGAAAATGAGGAGGACACAGAGGAGGAAGAACCTCCAATTCCTCCAAAACCTGTACCTCCAGACAGCATGTTCATCTTCAAGGCCTCCAACCCGTAAGATGTAGCCCAATCTTCCAAATCATTGATTATCTGATGGAATACAGTACTGTGCAAAAGTCTTAAGTCACCCATCATGTTTTAAAAAGATTTCAGTAGGAAAATGAGAAATAAGTGAAACATGAAACATACAGAGTGTATAAAGTGAAAACAGAGCTTGTATAATACAAGTAGTCTTTGTAGTTTATAGTTAAGAGTCAATAATTGTCATTGATGAAAATGAAGCCTCTACCAATCAGATAGTATTTCATGATGGATCAAAATCTGATGGCACCTTCTGCATTCATGATCCCTTCTCAAACACCACTGTGTGAAAGGCAACCCCAGATCCTCCACCATGTTTTACAGGTTGCCGTAGACACTCACTGATGTACCTCCCTCCCCAGCTCCTTCATGCATATTGACGATGTTGTGAACCAAGACTTTAAAATTTGGATTCATCACTCCATGAGACCTGTTGCGACTAATTTTCATCACAGTTCTTGTGTAATTCAACATACAACCGCCTTCTCTCTCCGTTTACCTTCCTTAATATTGGGTTATTAACAGCTGCCCTTCCACACAGAGATTTCTGATGAGGCATTTTAAGAAATTACAAGAAAGTTCAGCTCCTTGGAAACAAAAGAAATAAGTGGTGACTCCAGACTTTTGCACAGCATTTTAAATACTTGTTTTCTTCTTGTTTGTAGTAGCAGTAGTTGTTTCTATGCATGCCACTCACGCAGTTATATGCATCTTCTTTGTTGTAATGTAGCATCAGGAGGATTTGTCATTATGTGGTCACTCTCCGCTATTTTGAGATGACCATCCTGCTTGTGATCGTGGCGAGCAGCATTGCACTGGCTGCCGAGGACCCTGTGTGCACTAATTCAGACAGGAACAAGGTGAGCTCAGACAACATCTGTCTTAAAGACTTTGTTTTTTTTATGAAAATGAGATTTACACAATCAAAATGATCATCAAATCACCCTCAGATGTCTTCCAGATGGCCTGAAATGGTCTCATGAAACTGTAGTTCAGTGCAAGTCTTTTAGGTTTGATCTCTAGTTGACATAACACTGTGTCAGCAACAATGTGCTGTGACACATTTGCTATCGCGCACATACAAGGTGGCAAGCAGCCTGATAGCTGCGCAGTTTGTTTTTCACGACTTTTCACTCATCTAAGTAGCATGGAACGTGTCAAGAGTGACCGAATAAGGACATATGAGTAAAATCCACACTGTGCTTGGGTATAAGTCGAGTCAGTCAAGTCAACAAATGCTGACAAGTGCTCAACAACATCAGGTTACAACACGTAATTTAAGGGATTAAATGAAAAGTAGGCACAAATCCCCATCAACGAGTCATTTTAGATTTTGCACAGTAGCTGCTCTCACTCACCAGTGCCTCTATGGTGGTTAACACCTTCACCTGACATACGGAAAAGCACCAGTTTAAGCCTCAAGGGGTCAAAAGCTTGTGTACTGCTAATGCTCATTCGAAGTCTGTAAAAAATGGGAGGATTGCATCAGGATGGGCATCTGGCTTAAAATTTGTTCCATATCAAATATGCGGATCCATCTGCTGGGGGGACCCCTTGGGAAGTGAAGGAGCAGCTGAAAGTACCCGGCTACTTATGCTCACTGGACACTTCATTAGTTACAACTTGCTGCTACTGGGTTGGGTTCAGAACTTCCTTAATTTCCAGTGGCACAGATTCAACAAGGAGCTGGAAACATTCCTCTGAGATTTTGGTCCATATTGACATGATAGCGTCAAACAGTTGCTGGAGACTTGTTCGCTGTACTGCCATTTCATTGCATTGCAAAGCTGCTCTGTTGGATTGAGAACTGGTGACTGTGGAGGCTGTCTGAGTACAGTGGTGTACTTTTCATGTTCAAGAAACCATTTTGAGACAATTTGAGCTTTGTGAGACCAGAAGATGGGTACATTGTGGTGTGAAAGGATTGGCATGGTCGGCAGCAATGGTAGACTGCAGTGCAGGAAAATTTCACACCTTTACACGATCACCGCCAGCTCAGGATGCAAGGCAGGATGGATCCATGCTTTGATGTCTGTGCCAATTCTGACCCTACCAGTTAAATGTCACAGCAGAAATCAAGACTCATCAGACCAGACAATGCTTTTCCAGCCTGCACTTTTAATACAAGACAGGATGGATCCATGCTTTCAATTCGCTAATGTCAAATTCTGACCAGGCAACATTTTTCTAATCTTTTATTGTTCAATTTTCGTAAGCTTGTACGAATTGTAGGGGCACCCGGCGTGGTCTTCTGACCATCTACTTCATTTGCTGACGAACTGTGCATTCAGAGATGCTCTTGTGCATACCTTGGTTGTAACAAATGTAACAAACTTCCTACCTGCCTGAGCGTGTGGCAGGTCTTTTGTGCGTTTCTACAGGAACTGGAGAGGAGGTGTGGCTTATTTTTAACTAACAACACTGGCAGCACCTGGGCCCTGAGAGCTCAGTTCCTGGGCGGTTCTTCTCCCCGAGACACCTTTTTGGATTTTGGTTACTCCTTCGTTTGTTCTCTTGCATTAAACAACCTTGCACATGCCATCTCTTCACTCATGCACTCATTTACACCACTGACAGTACTGACCACACAGTTTGTGGTTAGTGTAACTTATTTTCTTGTTAAAAATCAAAAATTTTAATTGTGTGCATCTCCCTTGTAGTCATTGCTGTGTGCCCCGATTTGTGACACTGAGCTACTGATCCCTTACTAACAGCTTAAGTTATTCTCCACTGACCTCTGGCATCATTTTTGTTCAGAAAACCAACACTCCCTAGATATTTTCTGTTTCTGACCATTCCCTGTATACCATAGAGATGATTGTGTGGGAAATCCCATTAAATCAGCAGTCTTTGAACCCAACACAGGTGGTAAAAACCCCAATGCAGTCAGTGGAGCCATCAGAGTGTGTGTTGTGTGGATCTTAGTACTCTTCAAGGTCAACAAAAGAACTTAAAGGGGCACTCTGCCAGTTTTGCATATAAAAATAAGTTTACTTACAGCACTGCTTAGTTTGTAAAAACAGCTTTAAGAACAAGGTTATTAAGATTATTTGTGGAGTCAGTTGACAGATGGTACCATCAACGTGAATTTTGGGGAATGTAGGATCCAGCAGAAGGATTTTGACCCCATGAGTCACTCAGCTGAATGGAATTGTTAAACGACATTACTGGAGCGTCTCCTTGAGGAATATCTGGGTTGGTTAGAGCACCAAACAACATGTGTTTTGTGTGTCAAAGTATGCAAAGTGACCCAGAGCCACACAGAGTAATTAGAATTTCTGTCTATAATTTTCTCAGTTGAGTAATTGAGTTGGTTACCTGGAGCTATACTTTGACACCGCTCACAAATGTACTGATTCATTCTAAGAAGATGTGTCCTGAAGCATTAAGGTGGATGAATCATGCCAGCTTGATGCTAGCAAGTTCATTGCCACTGGCAGGATGGGAAAAATGTAAATTTGATTTACTCTTGAGTAGCTTTACGCGTGGTTGTGTGTACCGTCACTGATACTAAATGCACCTCAGAAAAATCTCAAACTCTGGACTGAACTTTTAAAAACTAATTTTTTTCCCTAATTTTGAAATTATCCAGGTCCTCCGATATTTTGATTACGTCTTCACTGGAGTGTTCACCTTTGAAATGATCATCAAGGTGGGTGGCTGAAACATTTTCTCTTCTTTCATCGCAATTTCAAAGACTTCACCTTTGCCAGTTTGTAACCCATCCGTGTGGATGTGTGTGTTCGTCCCCCAGATGATAGACCAGGGTCTCATTCTACACGATGGCTCTTATTTCCGAGACATGTGGAACATGCTGGACTTCATTGTAGTGGTGGGAGCTCTGATTGCTTTTGCTCTAACGTGAGTCACATTACAGTGCTGCCTGTCGATGACTAATGAGTGATTCACTGCAGCAAACAGTTTCTGAGAATACAGTATTGTATTAAACGACTTTCCCTCAAAGATTCGCACGCTGCAAGTATGGAGGCATGAGAAGACCTGTACAGCGCGGAGCTCAGATTTAACTGTTTTCTCTGTGTAATTTAGGTGGTGTGGTTAAACATGGGTAGTGTGTGTCGCAGCGTTTTGTTTCTTTACTTTTGAGTGCGAACATTACTAACTAAACTTTTTGTGCTTTTTGTTGTAATGTAGAGAATTGTATGTTATTTTCTCTGTTGTTGATATAGCTGTGATCCTTTGAGCTTTGCTCACAGTGTATCTCTTTTTTTTTTTTGCCTCGTTTTTTTTTTCTCTGTTGTTCCTGTGGATATTATGACTGTTGGGGCTCCCAGCAATGTGATGGGGTAAAAATTTCAGTCACACTAAATGTAAATGTGTCCCATAAGCCACTCATGTTTTTCATGTTTTCATATCTTCTGATTTGTTGTTTTCTACATTTAAAAAATATATATTTTTGTCTGCCTTTTGTCTGTTTGCTTTTGATTTTGTCACATTTTGACATTTGACTCATACAACGGCAGAGCCTGGCAGGTATCGGGGGGGATGCTGATAATGAGTCATTTTGTCTATCAAGTCATCAGTTTTGCATGAAAATGAACATAAAAGAAAAGTGTTCCAGTATATGCACACACAGCTCACGACAAGGCTAATATTAAGATAAAAACATTAATTCTCAGTGTGATCTAACTTTGATAGAATAAATATATTTATTTGAAGCCATGAGTGTCACGATGAGCTGTGTGGCTGGCAGTGGCTGGATCCAAGTGCAGGACTCTGAGACAAAACATTAACTTAAGGCGTCAGCTTTATTTGCTGGCAATACAAAAAGCAAAAACTCAAACTAGGATTGTTTAACTGTACTGGGATGGGATGCCTTGCTTGGCCTGGCCTGGCGATAGAAGACGAGGGTTACACACACAACAAATGTGGAGGATGCAACAGGGCTTAAAAAACAACAACACAGGGCTTAAATACATACTGAGGTGATTAGGGAATGTGAAACAGGAGGAGAGCACAGCTGGGAGTCATCTGACATGACAAGACAAAACTCAACACATTGCCATAGTACACAGACTTTCAAGGTCTAGGAGCTAGGAATACTAGAGACAGAAACCAAAACCAAGAGAATCAAAACAAATCATGGAATCAAGGATAACTAATACAAACAGAAAAACACTGAGTCCACAGACTCAGGACCGTGACAATAATCGTGCACAAACTACTAGTGTAATTGAATGAATCAGCTAAAATATTTGATTTAAGGGTTGAAAAAATACAAATGATCAAATATTTTACAGCTGAAATCTGTCAAGCTCCAAACATACACCCTCAAGTTGAATGTTTCCCCATTCATTTGTGTTTACATTCAGTTTTTACTGTGTTTTTTTGTTGTTGTTTTTGTACTTGTCTGTGTGCATCAGTCTGACCGTACAGCTATGTTTCTCAGTGCTACATTTCCAATGTCAACAGAAACAACAAAGGACGAGACATCAAGACGATAAAGTCCCTCCGAGTTTTAAGAGTCCTGCGACCCCTTAAAACCATCAAGAGACTTCCTAAACTCAAGGTGTGATGCAGACATCTGCAAACAGTCTGCTGTTCTGTTTTCTGGTGTTGTTGCACCAGTCCTTGACAGATTTTATTTGTCTTTCTCCTGCGCAGGCTGTTTTTGACTGTGTGGTCACATCTCTGAAGAACGTTTTCAACATCCTCATTGTGTACCAGCTCTTCATGTTCATCTTTGCTGTCATAGCAGTGCAGCTTTTTAAGGGGAGGTTCTTCTATTGCACTGACAGCTCCATGAATACAGAGAAGGAATGCCAGTGAGTGAACTCCGCTTCACCCTCGTCTGTTCCTACATTAGTGTTTTTAAAAATATATATACTTTATATATCTGAAACTCCTCCTACACATTGTCACTCAAAATGCACTGGTACTGCCACGCAAGATCATTTTTAATGTAAAATATGAATATGAGGAGTTAAGCTCTATAAGAGGTTTAAAGCAGTAAGTTCCTGGAATATGCTTATTCAAGTTAGATTACAAGACTAATACTATCCTTACAGCCATGTGTGGAAGAAAGTTTATACAGGACTCCATGCAGTCCTGTGAAAACACTAAGTATATCATTATTGCTTACGCAGGATTTAAGAGGGTAAGATGCTCAGATCTCAGATTCTACAGTCAAATGTGAGTCCATCTGTCTAACAGCTAAGGCTTGGGTCATGCAAGAGAACTTTTCTGAAGAAATTATTTAAAATTTCATTCTCATTTCTGAGCTGTCTTAACCGGGTTGAAGATGTTATGACTAAGACTGACTCTGTGTGATATCTTACACCATATATATGGCTTTGTTTTTTTGTTTTTGTTTTTAAAATCTGTGCAGTATTGTGGTGCAAAATCAATATAAATCCTTCTATGGGAGAGTATTACGTGGTTTTAAACTCTTTAAACAACTTGAAGGAAACCTACCCAACAAAATCACAACAGGAAGAAAATAAAACATATAAAAAAAATTTAAAAAGGGGAAAAACACGACTTTTGTGACAGCAGCGTCAATCAGAGAAAATGCAAAAAACTTCAAGCCTTGACAAAAAAATCCTCCAAATCGAAAGCAATGAAGCAGAAAATTACAAAAAAGGGCCCAAATGTGCAGCTTTGCTTATTTCTTATATAACCTCAGATAGTCTGTCATTGTCTGCAGATGCCAGTGAATAGCATGAGAGTAACAGTTACTTGTAACAAAGGCTTTAATGCTTCTCTTTTTTGTTACAACCGCTGGTCTAATCAATGAATTAAGTGAAATGATGACCTCTGGGCTATTCTATTCCCCACAGAGGCTACTACATTGACTACAGCAGAGACAAAAAGGAGGTGAAGAGGAGAGAGTGGAAGAGACACGAGTTTCACTATGACAATGTCTGCTGGGCTCTGCTCACTCTGTTCACTGTTTCAACTGGAGAGGGGTGGCCTCAGTATGTCTCCTTGCGTGTTTATAGGCTTTCAGCTCAGTTTTTCTCAGCACAAAATTGCTTTCTATAACTTATGTGTGCTATAAATGAATCAACCACAGGTAATATGATTTTTTTAAATGTAGGGTCCTCCAGCACTCTACAGATGTTACAGAGGAGAACATGGGGCCGAGTCGGGGGAACCGGATGGAGATGTCAGTTTTCTATGTGGTCTATTTTGTGGTCTTCCCATTCTTCTTCGTCAACATCTTTGTGGCTCTTATCATCATCACTTTCCAAGAGCAGGGTGACAAGATGATTCAGGAGTGCAGTCTGGAGAAGAATGAGGTACGGAGCTGTGACAGCATTTCACACAAATTCAAGTAATTAGGCATCATCTTTTCACACATAATGCTCATTTTCTCTCCATCAGAGGGCTTGCATTGACTTTGCCATCAGCGCCAAGCCGATGACCCGCTACATGCCCCAGAACAGACAGACCTTCCAGTACAGACTGTGGCACTTTGTGGCGTCGCCCTCGTTTGAGTACACTGTGCTCGTCATGATCGCCCTCAACACTGTTGTTCTCATGATGAAGGTAAGTGGTTCATTCAGTAAATGTGGAACAGTATCACAAATCATTTTAGATTGATTTCCCAAAGGCCCAGAGAAACACTGGTTTAATTTCATGCCAGATTTTTTTAAAAATCAACTTGCAGAGTATTGAAACTCAACTGTAAACTCTAAGTAGCCTCAGTGAGAAGTGACTTTAAACCTGTGCCACCAAATCAGTCCTTACCCAAGAGACATGGACTCCAAAAGACCTCTGGAGGTGTCCTGTGTGTAGATCACATTTTTATTTTCTAAAAGATGCCACAGATGCTCAAGCAGACTGGAATCCACAAGCCAAGTCAGCACTCTTTGTCACTTTATGCAAAAAACATGAGACTGGTCAGATGAGGCCAACTTCTTCGTTTGCTTCATACTCCAGCTTTCACATTCATGCACCCATTGTAGCGCTTTTACAGTGAAGGATCAGCACATGCACTTTCTATCATAGCGCAGCTGGCTAAGGTTTTCAGCATTTTTTGCTGTAGCTGCTCTTCTATGACCTCCGCTGCCTCACAGGTTTACCAGTAGTCCTTCATTTTTACCTCACTAGATACAAAGTGCTGCATAGCGGGAACAGACGAGATCTGGTATTTTGACAGGACGCTGACACTCTTGTCTTGCTGTCACAGTTTTGGCCGTGTTGCTCATATATCACAGCCTTCCTATTTTTCCTCTGTCAAGAACTGACTATTCTGCAGCTCTTGTAACAAAAAATGCTATTTACCTGTTTTTTTTTTGTTCTTTTTTTGTGTTGTGGCTGCTTTGTTGTACACAGTGTGTAAGTTTGAAGATTTATACCTAAAAGCAGGGACTGGGGTTTTTTTTTTTTGCTACAGCGGAAATTTGATGGCTGACTATGAGAGAAAACCTTGGAAGGTTTGCAGTAGACATAAGAGAAGATTTACTTTGTATGGTATTCAGTAAATTTACTTAATTTAATTTTAATTAATTAATAAACAATCGCTTTACAATTACTTTGGTCACTAGCATATTACCACAGAAACCGTAGTTTACATGGAAGATGCTGAGTTGTCTGCAAATACTTGCAAGGTACTCACAGAGCGGTCGTGAAACTGCAGAAAGCACAATGCAAACATTCGATTTCAAAGTAAAAGTTGCACCTTTTGAAATTTATTGGTTGCAGCGGTAAGCCACAACTTTCACTCTGAAGTTTCACTAAAGCTCAGTAGTTGATGAGTGTTTGCAGACAAGTCGACGTCTTCCATACAAACTATAAACTACCAAACACTCCCCAACCAGCTGAGGATTACACATTTTTTCCTGGCAGCCAGAGGTTGCTAGGGGGTTGCCGGCCGGTCTCTGTTTAACAGAAAATGGTTGCCGTAGTCCCCCACGCTTTATTTATCTAGTTATAGCCAAATCAAGATATTTAACAAGTTTCTGAGATTGTCTAACTCTTAAAATGATTAAAATCAATGTCTGAGTTTTCCTGAAGTTCAAAATCCTGTAATTACAAAGTTTTGTCTTATTTTTGTTTTTGCTTTTGTTGTGTTTTTATTTTTAATTGACATTTTGGAATCACTATACAATACCATCAACTTCAGCAATTTGTCACTACATATATTTTTCTGTTTTTTCTATATTTAAACAACTAAAATATCCATACAAAAAGAATGAAAGAAGAAGAAGAAGAAAAAAGAAAAAGAAGCAAAACAGTTTTTGTTGTGTTTTAATTGAACTTCAGTAGAAACCTTCAATTTCCATTGATCTGTCTTATTTTTTTACTGTTAGGTGCCTTTGTTCAGTTTGTTTTGTTGTCTTTTCTCTTCCTTGCACTCTTCAATGAATGGAAAGGTTGAATTACACAATAAAAGAAAAGAAAAACGTTTTTAAAACAATACTGTTCAGTACTTTTCATGCTCACGTTCATGTGTTGTGTATATGTGAGCCGTGTTGTGAAGCTTGCCTTGTCACAAGAGAAGGTTTTGGAGCCACCAAATCATAAACACAGAGATAATGTAACTGTCAATACGTGTGTGTAAACACATTTTCTATTCATATGGATTGTCCGTCCGTTTTAATTCTTTGTATACCGTGCTGAAATTAAACTTAGAGAGGCAGCTGCAAATCCATCATTATGACCTTTAAAATTATGCTCGTCATGCTCACCAAAATGTCACCAATAATTTACTAATTATGGTAATAACTATTTGATTGAATGTCAGTTTGACCTTTGGGCCTGTTTTCTTTGTTCTTGCAGTACCACTCAGCTCCGGCAGCTTACGATACAGTCCTGAAACACCTAAACACGGCCTTCACTGTCCTCTTCTCCATGGAGTGCATACTGAAGATCATGGCGTTTGGTTTAGTGGTGAGTAGAACAAAAGAGTTAAGATCACATTTAGTTGAATTTCTCCATGTGCGATGGAATTAACCGAAGCGTTTCCTTTTTCCTGCAGAACTACTTTCGAGATACTTGGAATATTTTTGATTTTATCACTGTCCTTGGCAGCATCACAGAGATAATTGTGGATTTACAGGTAAGCCCCTGCCAAGACACCATTCGTTTTCACACTGTTGTGACCCTAAAATAAAAAGACAAGAGCATACTTTCTTTCCAAGCTTCCTGGTGTGTTACCCTTCCTCCAGACACAACTTAAGTCATGTTGTGATGAAATTCGCCATCTGTGTTTTACATCCTGTCTCTCCCTTCTGTTGCCACTCTCTGTCTCTCTCTCCTTCTCTCTCTCGGTCACCCTCTCTCCAACCACGTCTGTCCCAGTCGGTGAACACCATCAACATGAGTTTCCTGAAGCTTTTCCGAACTGCCAGGTTGATCAAGCTGTTGAGGCAGGGTTACACCATCCGTATTCTGCTGTGGACCTTCGTACAATCCTTTAAGGTTTTCCCACTACCTTTGTTTTTTATTATTTTAAAGATGTATCTAATATGCTCTAAGATATTATAACAAATTACAAGAAGTTTTGATAAACTGTATTTCCTGTTTCTTCTCCACCAGGCTCTCCCTTATGTCTGTCTTCTTATTGCCATGCTTTTCTTCATATATGCCATAATTGGAATGCAGGTAATATTTTCGATAATTAAACTACATCACAAATATCATAACAAACTCGTAGCTCTCACTTAAGGTCTGCTTGTTACTATTTATTCCTCCAACCCAACAGTTTTTATCGATAAAAAGAAGGATTCTCCTTAATTTAGCATAATTTCTGTACATATTTTTTCCTGGTATATCTGTGCCCTATCAGTGGGGCCACAGCTTGAAAACATCATGGTCATGTACAGTACAGAATAATCAAAAAGCACGCACATCATATTCAGGATATTTATTTAGTACTTACTCGTGTCTGCACTGTTATTTGTATGAGCTAGTTTGATCTTAACGGTTTCTGTACATCCATTAGTTACTTTAAGCCATTTTTTATACTATGCTTAGTTCTGCCTGAGGTTTCTTCCTGTTAAAAGGGAGTTTTTTCTTCCTATTGTTGCCAGTTGCTTGCTCAAATGGTGTAGTTTGATTGTTGGGTTTCCTCTCTGTTATGGTAAGGGCTCTACCTAATAATATAAAGCCTCTTGAGCCAAATATTATTGTGATTTGGTGCTATATAAATACAATTGAATTGAATTGAATTCAAGTATTTGCTCACATTTTTGTTTGGCCTGTTCATGCTGTTGGGCCACATTGAGAAAAATAAAAAGATGTATTTATGTGCCAAAATTGGTAATTTATGCCAATCTTTAGCAGTAGTTAGTACCTTAGGATATACATGAAGTGTTGTAAAACTAAAGGATAGGATGCTTTAGTAAAGTGTGTTGCATAAAGTCTAGAAACTGGTCATTATAGTCTCTTGCTAGATGGTTGTCAGGCAGTGTAAGTTTGATTGTTGGTGCTATATAAATACAATTAAGGGCATAGTAATATACATGTGGATCAAAATTAGATGCTATTGTCATGACATGTAAATGACAAGATACTTTCATAAGGTGATATAGGTGCGCAAATGCTTAAAAAATAGGTAATTGGAGATCATTTATCCCAATTTCAGGAGTGGGACCACACCTCAAACACGCTCCTTCCGATTCTCTGTCTATATATGTCTATATCCCCAAACCACAGCCTCAATTCATGCTCACGCCGTCTGCCATTATCTACTTCAAATGCTGTCAAGTCTGTAACAGGATATGGTCCCAACTAGGGAATTGTTGCCTGTTGCTACAGTAGGTGGTTGTTAGGGCTCATGATGACATCATACTTTCTCATATAGATAAAAACAATCAGGAGTCTAAGATGTACTTGTTTGCCAAGTTTGGTTTCTCGTCTCCAGATGGTCTAAGAGGGGTTCGTGGACAAACAAACAAACAAACAAACGCACAGACAGAGATTTTGTGTATTATAGTGTGATTTACTGATTTAGTCCTGTTGTTAAAGTTTGTTTCTTGGTCCCACCTCTTAGGATTGTTTTAGTGTGTTATGTGGCTATTTTTAATGTTTGAACTCTAGAAGATTAGCAGCTGCTATGGGAGAAGCTAGCAGCTGTCCGGGAAAAACTATGAATTAACTGAAGCCAGCTGTTTTCTGCAGGTGTTTGGAAACATCAAGCTGAATGACGAGAGTCACATCAACCAGCACAACAATTTTAAGACATTTTTCAGCGCACTCATGCTCCTGTTCAGGTGAGCTCAAAACTACATTTAGGCGGTGCCGCTGTTCTGAGTAAAGCTCCTTTGTTGGTGTTTGGTGTTAATCGTCTATGAATGTGTTATCGGTCAGATGTCAGCTGGATATTTGTTTGTGTTAACACCACCAGGAGTGCTACAGGGGAGTCCTGGCAGGAGATCATGCTGTCCTGTCTGTCAGGGCAGGAGTGTGAACCAGACCCCTCCATCGCCCCCCTCACTATGTCTCCGGACCACGAGGGCGGCTGTGGGACCGACTTTGCTTACTGCTACTTTGTGTCCTTCATCTTCTTCAGCTCATTCTTGGTCAGGACCAACAAAAATTTGCCTTTTCAGGTGTGTTGCAGTCTGCTGTGCCTTTCCTCTTAGGTTCTTGCCCTTGTGTTTTTTAAGATGCTGAACCTGTTTGTGGCTGTGATTATGGATAACTTTGAATACCTGACACGAGATTCCTCAATCCTGGGTCCCCATCACCTGGATGAGTTTGTCCGAATCTGGGGGGAATATGATCGACTGGCGTGGTGAGGCTCGCTCTTTTATCAGTTTGTGATTTGAAGCAGACCTGATCAACATTTAGGTACTGTATTTATCCAGCAGAGGGCAGCCAAAGAGCATAAATGTGAATGCTTTGATCTTTGAGCATAAGGAACACAAGCTGCTTTTCATCAAGTCCACAGTGGCATTTAGTTCAATCATTCTAAATACTTTCAGAAGAAAAGTCTGCTCTGTTTGCATCTTCTGTCTGCACATCCCCTCACTTCTCGTTTTTGCTTTCCCTCTGAAGCGGCCGCATCCACTACACGGCCATGTATGAGATGTTAACACACATGTCACCACCCCTCGGCCTGGGTAAAAAATGTCCTGCTAAGATCGCCTATAAGGTATGAAAACATTTTATTTAACACAGAAAGGCCAGATAAAATGAAAAGTGAGAGTTTGGTTATATAAAATAAATATAACACACAACAGAAAGGGCATGGCAGCTAGTAACTTTGTTCAGTTTTTCAATTTAAAAAATGTAGAGAAAGCAAATGATTGGTCTTTGTGAAGTTAAAGAAGTCAGTGGTTATGTGCATATGTGTGGCTGCTGTGTGTTTTTATGTGATTTAAAAGGTCGCTGGAGGTATTGGTTTACGGTCTAACATAGAAACTTTCCCTCCTTCTTTGTCTTTGTCTCTGGCAGAGGTTAGTGTTGATGAACATGCCCGTGGATGAGGATATGACCGTCCACTTCACCTCAACTCTGATGTCACTCATCCGCACAGCTCTGGATATCAAAATAGCTCGGGGTTAGGGTTGTGATTGCTTTAGTTATCATTTATCGGCTTTTCTTTTGTTTTGCTGAGCAGTTAATGTCTTCAGATTTCACATTTTGTTCCGTCAACAGTGCATCATTAAAAAAATGGTTAAAGGTGAGTGTTTGTCTCAGGTGGTGAGGACCGTATCGCTCTGGATAGTGAGCTGCAAAAGGAGATCAGTATTATTTGGCCTTATCTGCCCCAGAAGACATTGGACCTACTGGTACCTATCAACAAAGGTCTGGCTCTAACTAAGAAGGTGATTCTCACTGTAATGCTGAGAGATGAGCAGTGACAACTAATGGAGTGCTCCTGCTCTCACAGATACTGACATGACGGTCGGGAAGATCTACGCTTCAATGATGATAATGGATTACTTCAAACAGAACAAGGCCAAGAAGCTCAGGCAGCAGCTGGAGGCTCAGGTCTGCTCAGCACGTCACTATGAACTCTGTGACACCTTCTTTTTTGTAACTTTAGTTTTTTATAAATTTACTTTTTTTTGCACCCAGTTTGTTCAGGAGGTAGAGTAAGCCATCTCACCTGACCTTTAAAGGGGACCTATTATACATCCAGTTCCTGATTGCTTTAAGTTTAGGTTTCTTTTGTTATTTACCATTCCTTAAAAAAATTCTTGACCATATTAATGATATCTCCTATCACCGATGTCCTACAGAGCCAAAAATGAAGTGTTCAGAGCAGCTCTGTGTCCGAGCTTTTCCCTCATAGCGAGTACTTGCTCTTTGGCCATGTTAAAGACAGGATGTTTCTAATTTCAGACATACTGTGCAAATACAAGACCTTAGTTCTACATATATGTTTAATATGCACAATAAAAGACACATCCTGGTCTAAAATTAGTCCAAGAGTCCTCACAGTGTTAATGGAGGCCAAGTTAATGACATCTAGAGTAAGCATCTGATTAGACACCATATTTCTAAGATTTTTAGCACCATAAAATAACTTCAGTCTTAGGTGATTAAGAGATTAAAGAGCGATTTAAGAGCGAGGGAAGCATGTATTTTGTAAACAGAAATGGTCCCAGCATAGAAACCTGTGGAACTCCATAATTAACCTGAGAGTGTGAGGAAGACTCACAATTTACATGAACAAATTGGAGTCTATTAGATATGATTCAGACCACTGCAGCACAGTACCTTTAATACCTATAGCATGCTCTAATCTCTATAATAAAATATTATGACCAACAGTATTAAACAGGATAACAGGATAAGCCACTGTCAGAGAACATAAGAAGATCATTTGTAACCTTCACTTAAGTGACGTCTGTACTGTGATAAAGTCTGAAAGCTGACTGAAACTCTTCAAATAAAACATTGCTCTGCAGATGATCATTTAGCTGTTTTACAATTGATCTTTGAAGAGTTTTTCAGATAAAAGAAAGGTTGGAGGTTGGCCTATAATTAGCTAAATTAACACAAAGTTGTCACAAAGACGTCTACAGTCTTTTCTGTATTTGTCTCATTTCAGAAGAGTAGCTTGATGTTCAAGCGTCTGGATGCTTCTGCTCTCCCCGAGGACATTCTGTCTAACCAGCCACTGCCAATGATGCCGCACAGTGCTGGTTCAGCCCTGTGAGTCTGCAAATGCTTGCAACAGTCTGTACTTATGTGTGATTCTGAATGCCTTTGCTTACTGTTTTTCTCCATCTTGACACAGGACCAGGGGAGGCTTTGTGGCTTTGAGCCCCATTTCACCTCAGGAGCTGTTTTTGGAGCCCATGAGCTCTGACGTTGATACCAGTCAACAGAATCTGGTAAGACAAAGGACCAATATAATTGTAAAACATAAAACATTATCCCCATGGCAGGCTTTTTGGCAATGCTCTGACCTTTTAATTTATGTAGTTTTTGACTCAGAGTAATTTGCACTTGAAAGCAGAGCTTTTCTGCTGCTTTGATCTTATGAATAAATGTTACCGTAGCATCAGTGTGCTGCTTAGCTTTAATATGCCAGAGCAAATAAACAAAAGCAAATACTTTATTGCATATATTTTATTTTTTACTTTTGACTCCAGAGGTGTCATCAAAAAATTCAGCGACTCCAGCCATCAAAAATCAAAAAATCATACCTGATTTAAATGTGATCTCCCTCTTAACATCATGTCTTTGTGCACCTCTGGATCACTTCCAGGACAACTGCTTTTTAAAAATCTCTCCCTCAAACTCCTTTTTCAAACTCCAAACTTGCTTAGCAAGGAAACATCATCTTCTGTGTCAAATTGGCTGTCTTTTATTCGAGGATCAACAGAGCATAAGAGCTGGGAAACCAGCTGCGAACCAGCAACCAAACAGCAGCTCTCAGTGGAAGAAATCACAATTCCACCAGAACCATGTTTGTTGAACATTCATGGAGGTTTGCACCATGAATTCATCCCCCAGTGAATGAATTCACTGTCTCAGACTGGCAGCGCTGCTCACTGGCATCACCTTGAAGGTGGGATCAGCAAAATTTCAATAAAGGTGTGTTTTTGTTTTGTTTATTTTAATTTTTATGAGCAGTTTCGCAGAGTGGCTCTGATGGCACGGCATGCTGTTCTCCAACACGAGATAACTTGAAAATGCAGCTTTTCTTTTGTGCACTTCCTATTTTGTAACCTCTTCAGGATCCTGACCATCAGTTTGGGAATCACTGTCCTCACAGCAAAGAGTTTTACATAAAAATGTAATAAAGCAAAGTGTTTGTTTAGGTGTAACGCCACAAAAATTGTATAACCATGTGATGACTGATGCCGTTTTCTCAGTGCCTTGCAGGGCACCGCATCGCTGCTCTCTGTGCGCCTGTGTTTTATTCCTGTGGAAGTTGGAGTCAGAGCAAAGGGAGATTGTCAAACTGTAGATGTCTGCTGTGTCTCTACTGTCTGGTTTTAATGGTCTCTACTGCTTGTCAGTTGAATGATATAAAGTTGATCTGGAATACTTAATTTGCAGAGGAATGCGTTTGGCCCTCAGACAGGCGTTGTCTGGCTCTGTTTGTATAGCCATTAACACCTAAACATGCATGACTGAATGCACTTCCAAGCTGAAAAAGTCCATTTTTCGATGTGAGCTGATATCTTTGTTGTCTGTTTTTCTTTTTCTTCACTCCTTGCTCCTCTTTTACGACCGCACTCTGTTTCTGCTCCTCCTTGAAGTCAGTTTTCCTGTTGCAAGTTCTCCGTCTGTTTTTGGCTGGAATGGCTTTTGACTGGATGGCGATGGAGATGGCGCTGATAGATAGTACTTTTGTCAGTGATGAAATGGCTTGTCTGCCCCTCCTCTCACCTAAACAAGATGTCCATACACAGCGGGAGTCCTGGCAGGGATGAGCCTGATTGGTGCTCTGTATTTCCTTGCGCTTCCTCTCTTGTTTCTGTACACACCTAGGTGGGCGAGTGCAGTAGGGGGATTGAAGCCCCACTGGAGCTTCCACTAGGGAGGGGCCTGTGTGTGCGGGCCTCTTCCATGCCTCGTCTGGCTGTAGAGTCGCAGGTACACACATCTCCCATGACACAGCTTCTGGGCTGGATCTCGAGGACGTCAGGGGCTGCATGGGCTCTTATGCCAAAGTCTGTCGTTCCTTAAGTGCACGTGATGCTGAGAAGTTCAGATCAGTAGAGTTTTGTTTCGACATTTGTTACTTTGGGAGGCTGAATAAGGTCCAATGAGTTGCTAGAACGGGCTGTGATCTTCGAATGCTGTTGCCTCATCTTGTTATGATCATTACTTTCAACCACAGAGTAAAGGAAAGACTAAACCTCTCAAATCTTTTAGGCTGCACTGCACTTTTGCACTGGCTAAAGCATGAAATATCATTTTTATTGTTTGGATCAAATAATCTGGTGGTAACAGAAGTATGCTTACTTATTTCCTTGTGTTTGTGCCCTGTTTTTCTATGTTTGTTGTGTGTGTTTTTAACTTCAAGCAGGCAGAGGTTTCTAGTGGCTCCATGAAGCGATCAGTCTCCACTGTTGCAGATCAGTGTGTGAATGGACTTTGGCAAGAGGAGAAAAGCCCCGAGCGAGTCTATCGACCTCGTCACAAGAGCTATAAGGCTGCTGGTTAGTCCTGCTCGCCTGCTGTTAGGCAACTGTGTTCATAGATAATGAAGAGCTGAATTGAATGTAGTCCTATGACATTTATATCTTTATTTTCCTCTTCTTCTTTTTCTTTTTTGCTCCCTTGTATTTTTGCATTTCCTGTTGCACTCTTTCCTGAATGTCCCTTTAGTTTCTCGCTCTGAGCGTGGCGACAGGGAGCGCGGTCGCTCCAAGGAACGCTGCCACCTCCTGTCTCCAGACACGTCTCGTTGTAATTCAGAGGAAAGAAGCTTGCAGCCCTCACGATCCTCGAGCGTAGAACGAGCAGATCCCCAAGATAAACAGGTGGGTATACCTATTTAACTAATCATTAACACAAATATCCAATCAGCCCATCACATGGCAGCCACACAATCCATTTAGGCATGTAGACATGGTCAAGATAATCTGCAGAGGTTTAAACCGAGCATCAGAATGAGGACTTTGAAGGTAGTATGGCTGTTGGTGCCAGATAACCCGGCCAGAGTATTTCAGTAACTGCTGGTCTACTATAATTTTCCATTTACAGACCTGAGAAAGATAAAATATCCAGTGAGTGGCAGTTCACTGAAAGAAAATGCCTTGTTGATGTTAGATGTCAGACGAGAATATCTAGACTGCTTTGAGCTGATAGAAAAGCCACAATAACCCAAATAACCACTTCTTACAACCAACATATGCAGAAAAGCATCTCTGAACCTTGAAGCAGAAGACAGCAGCAGAAGACTGCACCAGGCACCCCTCCTATGAACTAACAATAGGAAACTGAGGCTACAATTCTCACAGGCTCACCAAAATTGAAGAAGATTGGAAAAATGATGCCTGGTTTATTGAGTCTCAGTTTCTGCTGTAACATTTGGATGGTTGGGTAAGAATCAACATGAATGCACAGATCAGTTGGGCCCATTAGTACCATCTGAGCATCATTTAAAAATCACATCTTACCTGAGTATTTCTGATGACCATGTCCATCCCTTTATGGTCAGAGTCTATTCATTCATATACAATTTAACTTAACAATTCAGAGTCCCGTGCAGTGGGGTTCACCATCATGTACAGTGGATACCCAAATACTGATAAGAAGAGAAGAACACATCAGAAAAATCACCTGCTGTTCTGAAAACAGCAGAAGACCATTTCCACCACTCATGTAAATCAAGAGAGCAGGCCACACATTCAAAATGGGCAGAAAAAACGTAAAACATAGTAAGTTGTCTTTAAAATGTTGTTATTGGCGATTGTTGATTAATTTATTCTTTACTTGCGCTTTCAGGGCAACAGCTCAGACAGTCCGATGCCATCCACATCTGAGTCCAGCACTCCCAGTGGCCGACGACCTCTATCGCAAACTCCAACCCGCTCTCGCCCTCACATCTCCTACTCCCCCCTCGTGTGTCGCACACAAGCCTCCATTGGTGAAGATGAGGATGAACCGGGCAGCCCTGAGACCATGAGGCGGAGCAAGCCCACACGGAAGAGCCAAGAGGGAGTCCCAGGGGAGAGGCAAAGCGAGGCCACCCGGCGCACATCCCCACCTCGACGCTACCCTTCTGAGCCCTTCCTGGCTTTGCAAGAGGACGACCACAGCCCAGACCCCTCTGGTCCCATGGAAACGTTGACCTTCGAGGCGGCCGTGGCCTGCAGCCTGGGACGCTCAAACACCATCAGCACGGCCCGTCCACGCTCGCGGACTGGCTGGCAAGTCCCCAACGGACACTTTCGAAAGCGTCTGGCACAGACAACCTCAGTCGCTAGTTGTGACCCTCTAAGCGACACAGAGGAGGACGACAGGTGCTAGGGACAGGAGGCGCAACATGAACGGAGGAAACAGAATGCCAGAGAGATGTCACAGGACGCTGTACGACCGCATCCAGAGCGAAGGTTAATGCGACTCTTTCTGCATCAGTGCTTCAAGGCCGCGAGCCCGCTGGATGTTTGGTAAAAAAAAAAAATCCAAAATGATGAAGAACAATACTTCCTGAAACTGTAGTTGCCAATTCACACAGAACACTGACAATAAATAAGGTCTATTTCCTGACTTGTACTTGATGATAGAGAGTAATAATATGTCACAAAAAAACAAATGGATGGGTCAAATTATGTCATTTGTGTCAATAGGTATTTTCATTTTCTGGAGATGTTGCTCAATGATTCAGTGTTGCTCTAAACAGTATTTATCTGTGGGGTGTGTGAATATGTAACTACATTTTCTTATAAATCTATTGTTTTGTAAATACATTGTGATCATTACACCATCCCCATATATAAATTAGACCAGATCGACACAGCAAGCCATCATGAGGAGGCGATCTGATACTTACCAGACAATGTGGATACTAATAAGTAACACTCAATGATGCTGGATTTTTTTTACAGTATGAATGAATGTGAGGAGGGAAAACTGCCTGATTTTCCCCCATCGTTTTTTTCTTTTTGCTATTGAACATAATAAGTTGTGAGAAATGAATACAGTTATAGAATAACATAGAATATGATGCTTATTTGTTATTTCACCATGCAGTGTTGTAAAGCCATGCCACCACCGAACCTCAGATATTTGCAGACTTTTAATTATCCTTTGGAGATGGTATTAAACTTTTATTTTTACCAGTCCAAAAAAAATCCTTTAAATGAGAATTTTTCCCAACCATAATTAAACAGGATGTTTAATTGTTTGCCATGAATACAAAATATTTTCATCTAGTTTCAGTTTTGTTCTGTTTTTTTTTTTAAACTGTGAATATTATACGAACCATATATGAACACTGCAGACACACCACGATGCATTTTGCTTCAAATCTCCACATTGCTCTATTACTTACAAATAATGTACAGAGAAATTATGCTGTTTGTATTATGTAGAGAGAGAGAGACAACAAATGAAAACAGTGTCAGCTGATGAGCTTTAAACGTAAAGGAATCCTTGGAAAATACTCATTTTAAGGTTTGTGTATTTGTTTTATTTGCCTGATGAAGGCCAATTCTGTGAAACTCACTTAACCAAAAACTTGGAGTTCCTGGAATGCAAATACTTTGTGGGTTTTTATGTGTAAAATAGTTGTATATACAAATAAAGGTGTTCACAAGTTGCCATTGTTACTGTTTATCTTTTTATTTCTCATTTAGGAGGCCAAGTGAGACATCAGAAAGCTTTGTGACATCTTGAGCACTGCAATTAAAAACCAGTCCGAGTGCAACTGGAAACTGTCAGTCTGTACATTTAATTCAAGTACATATTTTGCAAGGAAAACGGCAAACAAGCACAGAAGTTTATTGAAACGTGCTAACATACATGGAAATACAGATATGATTCATCAAGTATATCCACTATCCCGCACATGCCTAGCCTTGTTTCTCTAACTTTGTGTCCAAACCGCTCAACCCGAGCTGTCCCTCTGACGTACTCATTTCTAATTTTGTCCATCCTGCTCACTCTCAGTGAAAATCTGAGCATTTTCAGCTCAGCCTGCTGTCTTCTTCTAAACCTACACAATAGCAGTTCTCACTACCATCTTGTAAAACTTGGCTTTTACTCTTGCTGCTGTTCATCTGTTAGAAATCACCCTTGACACTTGTCTCCACTTGCTCCACACTGCCTCCACTCTCTTCTCCACCTCTTGCGCACTGTCCATTGCTTTGGATGGCTGACCCCAGGTATTTAAACTCTTCCACCTACACTACCTCTACTCCTTGAGAGCTTGAAAAGAAGGCAATTGGACTTTTGTAAGTTTTTGAAGCCATTTCGCCTCTCATCCAAGAGGCTTCAGATGGTTGAGAGTTCCAGGCTGTAAACCCCCAGTGTGGGGTGCCACATTGGAGATGGTCCCAAGAGTCACTAACAAACTATTTATCTTTTGAATTGCCACCTAAGCTAAGGAGTGAAAAAAGGAGTCACTGGGGCCAACAGATAAAACCCCTGTAAGACACTGGCCCACCTCAACAGGATGAGACTCAGGTGTACACCTGCTTTTAAAGGAGAAAGGACACTCTTTAGAGGGTGTCACTGTTCACATTTTTGGACAGAGAGAAGTAAAGGAGGCCAACTATGCCCAGTGTGAATGACCATCCTTGCCATAGATGGTGGCTGATCAACTGCCAGCCACCTACAATGTAGTCCTAAGATCCCTTCCAGCGCCCATTGACACTTTGCCTCAGATGACCTCAATAGCTCACGTGATGGCTGGGTGGTGCAATTTTTCACAGAGGCTTTATCAGCTGGCCCTGGCATTTATAAAATGGCCCGTGACTAAGGGTGTAAATACCCTGTAATTGAGTGGAATTTCAATGTATATTATTTGAAATTACAAAAGAAAATCATATTAATATACAAATGCTTGAAGGTAGGAACACTAGAGTAAGGTAGTAACAAGTCAGGCTTTTACAGGAAACAAATAATTAAACTGTAAGTGCAGTAGTGCATATGTAAATTTAAGAACTGCATAATTTCCTGGTAAATTAGCAGAAAAACAAACACTATTTCCCCATTTTGGACCATAAGTACTTAACTCAAAGGTATGCTGTACTTTTGTGTATTACAGGCAAACTTGTAGTATTTTACAGGAAAGGAGAGACATATTATCCTGTAAGAAAGAGTAAGTAAAAAATGTAAACTGAATTATAGAAAATCCATCATTCACATTGAACATAATGAATATTAAATGATGATGTAAAAAAAAAAGATGCAAAAATATAACATTAATCCATTTCATATTAAAGCCCACTCCCTGAGAAGTACAGCGTACCTAGAATGTAAGACTGAGAAATATTGTTTCTCTACAAGATTAACAAACTATTTAAAATTAGTTATGCTGTACTTAAGTTATTACTTACATAATTGTGTCTCCTTTCCTGTAAAATACCTTGAAGTTGGGGAAATTTAAACCACTCCATAATATGGTCTGAATCCCAAAAAGTACAACATATTTATAATGAAAGATGGAGAAATATTGTCTTTCTGCTAAATTGCCAGGAAATTACACAGTACTTAAAATGATTTATGCACAATTTAAATTATAATTATTTCTGCGTATCCTGTAACACCAACCCAACTTGTTAACCCCTTATTATAGTGTATCTACCATTAAATATTTGTAGGTAAATATAATTGCAAAAAGGGTAATTTCAAATCAAATACACTGGAATTCCATTTGATTACAAGGGAATAACATTCTTAGTCGCAGGCCGTATTATAAAGTGTTACCCGAGTTTATTGCCTTGGACTCCCACCAATATCCTTGGCCAATATCTAAAGACAAACTTTGAAAGACCTTTGAAAAGCCCGATGATCTATTGTTCAAGACTACTTTAAAAATTAGAAGGAGGTCTGGGATTCTTGGAAGCAAAATATAAAGAAATAACAGGTAACTCAAGACTTTTGCACAGTACTGTTTGAGCTAGCAAAAGCTAGCCTCACCCCCAAAATTGATTTTCTCTTTGGTGCATTGATTATTTTTCTCTCTGAGTCACTATGAAATGTAATAATGGGGTCTCCTGTGTATATATTATAAAGTCAGTGTTTGCAAATAGAGAGTCTGGTGAAAGAGAGGCTGTAAAGAGGTCAGAGAGTGAAAGAAGGGTTTGAATAGGTGCACTCAGTTTATTAGAAGCACCAGTCCAAACACTGCGGAAAATATTACTGCTAAAGTTATATCCTTACAAAAACTTACTTCAGAGAAAGTTAAGAAATATTATCAGGAAAAGTTTCTCTGTAGTTGTTCCACAAGTCTGTTACCTAGTCCCAAATGACTAAATGTCATGTGAGACATTTAATCATGTGCACACGTGAAATACAATCATTTAAAATGCAACTAACAAATGAAAAAAACAAACAAACAAAACCCCCTTCTGGATAACAAATAACTTGTTAACACCTTACATGTGGAAAAAGGTGCACCCAGATGTATCAGTAATGTTCCCAACCCCTCCCCTAACTATTTGACATATTACCTAATTTCAGCTTCAGATGAGGTTTAAATAGCCAGAGACGAGAAGGCTGTAACACAGCTAAAAAGTCATGAACTAAACATTGTGCTCTAAAATCTAACTTATGTATTTAAAAAAAAAGAAAGTATAATGTAAAAAATGTATAATGCACATTGTATACAGTCCAAACTATTCCGGACTATTTTTATAACATGTGACCAAAACTGGAAATTAGATTTTTTGCAATGAATTACAGTGTTAGCTGTGTGGAAAGTGAAATCATTAGCTTCTAAGCAGGACTTTAAATGTAATTATCTGCTCAAAAAATGTTATTTATATACTTGTAATACTCTATAAGTATTCCTTCATATTAATGTAGTCTTTTTTGTAGAGATTAAATATTTAGAAATACTTTTTAACAGTTATTTATTTTTTTGGCTCTATTTTTCTTTGGCTTTATGTCCAATCAGCATGCAGAACTACAACCTACGTCATATGAAACGGACTGATAACATATCCTTTGGCTGAAGAAAGAGCTAGCAAGGAAGCAAACTGTTAAATAATACTCACGAAGTTAAAGGGCGGAAATGTCTGTACATTCAGACACCCAGACAGCTGAGTAACTCGGCTAAAGTTACAGCTGAAGTAGATATTTTGCAGAGACTGCGAGTCTTACACAGGAATGAGCGATACTTATAGAGGAAGTCGCCCAATTGGCTAGCGTAATAGTAGCTAGCTCAGCTGCTAGCTGCCGTTAGCGAGGGGAGTTCTTTGTTTTGTTTTTCAGGTGGAGGTCCAACTAAACATGAAGAGAGACTATTAGTATTTAACTTTTACTTAGGAGTTTTATACGGATAAGCATGTAAAGAGTGCCCACAGCGGTAGTTAGCTGAACAGTAACTAAACAGTTTGTGGTGTAGAAAGTAAACAGCCAAGGGGGGCAACTTTAGCAGCAAATATCTTGTTTGTTGGCGTGGGTCAGGAAAGGACACGACGACATGGGTAACTGTCTCAAGTCTCCTACAGCAGACGACATTTCTTTGCTCCACGAATCCCAGTCAGACAGGGCTAGTTTCGGTGACGGGACAGACCCGGACCTGGAGCCACCTCCGCCCTACCAGGTGAGCAGCTGCTCAGTCTCAACTTCCAGGTGCTTTAATCCAAAAGGGCCGGGGGAGGAGAGCGGAACATGCCCGACACATGAGTAACATCATAGTTTGTGAGGTTAATGTCAGTTAAGAACATACATGCTAACATGCAGTAGGTGGTGATAACAAAGGATAACTCAGTTTCATATCTGTGGCCCTTTGAGAAGTAATCATACGTTTAGTATGTGTTAACAGAAGGCATTTATCAAAAGTTGTCAAACCAGACAGCTGCTGCATTATTCACCTTATCCCAGCACAGAGCCTAATCTAGTCTGACCACTTTCTTCAGGCACACAGTTAGCTTATAGGGGGAAGCACATGTTTTGGTTTCATATTGTTGTTTTCCTGTTTGTGCTACCAGGAGCAGGCTCACATGCCCATGTACCATCCTACACCCAGCCAGGCTCGTCTGGTCACCCAGCTGACAGAAGAAGAGCAGATCCGCATAGCTCAGCGCATTGGCCTGATCCAGCACCTCCCTAAGGGCGTTTATGATGGAGGGCAAGACGGCTCAGAGAAGAAGATCAGAGAGTGAGCATTTTACATTTCTGAAATATGATGAGCTTACAACAAGCAGGGGTGCGGTTGCGTTTTTTTAACCTAAGAACTGAATAGACATTTTGGATCTCAGGCTGGTTGCTTCTCAGGAGTACATCGTAACAAAGTTGTTTAGGAGTTTGGCTGTTTCACAGTGTGTCACACTATTGTTATTATTAATGCAGGAGTGTGTCCTTATAATAGAAAATTATTCTGTCTGAAATGTATATATATTATAGGTTAGATATAATAAAACATAAACAATAAACGTAAAAATCTGAGGGTATGAAGTAAACTCTGTTTAGGTCAGATGTGATGTTGCAGCTGTTTTCAAACAAAAGCAAAATCTGGCTCATTAGCTTGAAAACAAACTGCATTTGTACTTATTCTTTCAACTTTTGTGGCACAAATTACTCTGTCATCTGTTAAAACATCTGTTAGCCTTAAGTAACATGTTTCCTTTAACTCAGCTGGTTCCCTGTTGTGTCCAACATAGTAACAGTGACCAGAAATGAAGCAAAGCCACAGTCCATTTTCAAAACTGAAAAACTTCCTCTTTTGGTCCCAGGTTTTTTAGAGCATCTCTGGTCTCTTTAGTTTATCCCCCATCTGTCTCTTTACTGCTGTTAAACCCAGTGACAGAGCTCCTAAGTAGCTGTTAGCAGACTGCTATTATACCTCGTGGGCTAGACAGCATTGGAATTTTAGAAATGAGCTATGTTTCAAAAATTAAAAAGCGAGTTAAGAAGCGTTAGTATTAATTGTTGTGTACATTAGTTTTTGCTTCATGTGATTGGGAATGTGTGTAAGGAAGCTGCACAGTTAGAAGTTTTGATGTTGTGTCAAGCGTTCAAAGTGCAGATGTTTTGAAACACTGCTGTGAAGTGTGTTTCAAAACACCCAGGGCACATGGCTACAGCTAGTTGAAGTTTCGGTGTGTTTAACCCCAGTTTTGACAGGTGGCTTACCTGCTGTTTCCAGGTTTGATTGACATTGTGTAGAACAAATCTGATGACACCACATACACCCAGAAAACCTATAACTTTTTATAGGATTGGAAAAACAAAGGAATCTACAGACAGTTGTGGGATCTTTTTGACAGTTGGGTTGGTGAAACCCACAGAGTACACACAACACAACTGCTGATGCCACTGTAGAGGTCAAAAGATAACTGTTGTTGCAAAAAGACATGATTCACTAGTATTTTGGCAGGAAGTTGTGTTGTATAGCCACACATTTATATCATGGCAAAAAAAAAATACCAACACTATGTATGCTCATAACAAAAGTGCCACGTGAATGGATTTTTTTGGAGAGGTAACATATAAAAACAGAAGTTGATTCAGCCTGAAAGCAACCAAAAAACCAAATTTTTGAATAAAAATCTTTTCATAGGGCAAATATAGATGTTGTTACTTGATCCTTTTCTCTTATTCATCTTCGTCAGCAAAATGAGCAACATTCACTCCAATGTAGACAAAACATCTTCGACAAAGATTATTGGCCTATACTTAACCTTCCCATCACAAGAGAAAAAAATTAGGCTATTCAAAAAAACATAAATGGCTCAGAAAACCTTTAAATTGAGCACACTTTGATTGAACAAAGTTAAACATTGGCCAAACAAATATTTTGTTTATTTTTTACAAGATGTATGAAACTGTTAAACAGGTACCTTGTTAGTTAAATCACCTTTTAAATGTAATTTTGTGCCATTTATAAAATTGCAACACACACTGTGCCAGCACTAGCAGCAGGAGTATCGGTTTCTTCCACGTTAGTGTCCACACCATGAGGTTACACGTCGCTTTTTACTGTTTAGCCATTCAAAACCAAAACCGATAGTTATTTATTAAGCAAATACGCTAAATTTTATATCCGTTTGAACCGACACACAGTACTTCTGGCAAGTCAGAAGTCTATCAAGCATAACATGAAGAATACAACTAACTATGAATAAATAAGTAAATGGGTAAACGTGGTTCGCCATTTTAATCAAATAATAATAATAATAATAATAATAATAATGATGTGCTTTGCTGTTTTTTTCCTGCATTTCTGTAAAATGATATATTTGAAAATTCTTGGATAATAACAGTTTTTATATCTTAACATTATAAATATTATTTTGGCTAAAGAGTTTGGTTATATTTATAGATTAACCATTATAGAAACATGAAAATAATTTTTGGTAGTTACCAATACTGTTAATTTTGGGCAGCTGTGACATAAACCTTACACCAGGTATTGTTCTAATAAATAAGCATTATGGGTTTTTTTTTTTTCATAACTGCTGTTGTACATAGGCAAGCATAATGTGTTTAAGTGACTGGGCAAGGATAGAAACATTTTAAATGTCTAGTGTCTCCATGGTGTACTGGTTAACATGTTATTCTTACTCATGAAAGAGCCCCAGTTTGAAACCAGAGGAAGACACAAACAGAGGGTCAAAAGCTAGTGCACTGCCTGTGCTGTTCCCAAGCATGGGTAAATGGGAGGTTTACATCAGGAAGGGCATCTGTTGTAAAATCTGTGCCAAATCAAACATGTGGATCCATCCACTGTGGTGACCCCTTGGGGACAATAAGAGAGCAGTTGAACGTAGCTTTAAAAGGACTGAAAATGAGACTGAAATGAATTTAAAAACCAAACTGAAACGAACAAATCCAATCTGGAAACGTACCGTGGATAAAATTAGTTGAAAACAAAGAGTCAAAGCGAAATAAAATAAAATCTAATTAGAAAATACAAAACTATAATAACCGACAATTGATTTCGGATACCTGTGGGAAGTCTTTTTTTAGAACCTGTAATATAATGTTCGTGAGGGGCCGACACTGTTGCTGACAGTTATTCTTGTGTGTGGTTCATTGTGTGTTAAAAGCCATGTGATGTGTCCCGGCAGTGTACATGCAGTGCCAGCCAACCGAAACAAATAAAATGCTGGGACTTCTTTCCCTCCTGGGTCTCTGCTCTTTGTTGTGGTCAGGTTTTTTAGGGGGGGATAAACATTTTTGTCCCTGTAGTTTTCCCACTTCTTTGTGCATTCCCTCACATCCATCCCAATGGTTTCAGTAATCTCCCTCCAGGAGAGCATGCTTATGTTGATGCTTATGTTGGTGATTATTATTCCTTATACTAATGCTATGAATATTATTCTCTCACTGATACATTTAAAAACAGTGGTGAAAAAGTAGCTGGATACGCAGAGGATTATTTGACTGTATTGAACAGACATGTGTAGTTCAATTTCTAGGGTGCAGATCAGGTTAATGCCTTAGATTTACCACTGAATAAATCCCCAATTCAACGCAAAGTCTAAATCAACCTTTAGTTGTGTGGACATTTTTACGGGTTAATGATTAACTACTGACTATAAATTGGATCTGTAAAATCATAAGCTGTGTAATTGTTTTAGTTAGACTGATCAAACAAAGTAGATTAGAATGAGCGCTGGGTCTGTCTCGTCACAACTTCCAGTGACTTAGAGCTGAAAATCAGAGGGTATAAATGGAGAATATTTTGACATTTTATTATTAAACAGTCAATGATGAATTGATAACGTGTAACTGCGCTACATTAAAGCATGAATAATTTCAGGTTTAGGAGAACACTTCATGTAGAAAGTCTGAGAAGATTTCTGCTGTCGTGTGTTTACGCGGACTGTTTTATCTGTTTTCAGATGCGTGATCTGTATGCTGGACTTTGTTTATGGGGACCCCATCCGGTTCTTGCCATGTATGCACATCTACCATATGGACTGTATAGATGATTGGCTTATGAGATCCTTCACCTGCCCCTCCTGCATGGAGCCTGTGGATGCTGCCCTGCTCTCCACCTACGAGACCAACTGAATTTTCCATCCCTTCTTCAACCGAATCGATATATCAAACACGACCCCCTCCAGCTCCCAAAACCCAGCAGCTGCCCTCTTATAGAGTGAGAGGAGCTGAAAGAAAAAAAATGAAAGTGTTGGCTTTTGTCTTGCACTTTAAAAGTTTCCCACTCACCTAACGTTGGCCTTTCATACCCCTGGTCTGATTCCAGATTGAGCTGGTCTTAAACATCTGTTACACAAGTCGGTAAAAGACAGGTGTCCCAGCGACCCTGCATGGTTGTGTTTCTGTGTTTCTGTCATGCCTAGGCACTCTCCAGCTTTGCCGCTAACAGCGAGCATGTGGCATTTGTGTCTAAAAGAGCTGTTTGGTGACTGCGTTTCCACTCGAGCGGGTCTCAGTGGCGTTCTCCCCATCGGCCAGCACCTTTATTCATCACTGATCACGACTTAAATGAATAATTTGGTAAACAAATTATTGATGAAAATGCTCGGATGATTTGCCAGATATGTGTTGGCAACAGTAAAGAAGACCTTTCAAACATATTGATCTGTTAAACACATTAAAGTAGCCCTGCCCTTTGGATATGTGGGAATACACTGCTGACATTTACACTGTTGGTGTAGAGAAGAAGCCAAACACGATTACAAAAAGAAAACACTTTACAGAAGTCACCCAAAGTGTAAAAGTATACAGTGGTGTACTTTACTTATATCAAAACTACTTCATATGTGTCTTTAGCCGTTCCTCTAAAAATATATTTTGAATTCAAGGGAAAACAAAGTAGAGTTTTGTAATGTTTGACCAGACGATGTGTTGTAGCTGACGGCCAGTGTAAAGGGCTCATTTGTGCATGGGCAGGTGGATCAGTCAGTGGAAATTAGAAGCGCTTGCACACACTCTTCATCTGATCCAGAGATTTGCACTTTACTCCTAGGACATTATGTAAAACAGTATATTAATATATGTACATTATAACCTTGCACTATCAATACTTCATTCCTTTTATCTCCTGAGATGCAAAAGTTATATAGCTGATAAGGATGTTTTTAAAGCTGTCAGTAGTCACTTATCACATTGAAGTAATCCTAAACACGCATTTCATGAAATCTGTGATTCATGGTTTTGTGCAATTTCTTTGATCTTTTTTTCTTTGTGTGTGTGTAATTGAAGGGACAGAGGCTTGCTCAGCTTTAAAGGAATGGTTTGACATTAAAGCTTCTTCAAATTCTTGTTGAGAAGAATTTTTAATTTCTCATAGCTCTATTAATGATTTCTGATTGGACTAATTTCCAGCTCCAAATGATTATTTGGGGGTTTTCTTTATAGAGTAACTTTGCAGGATTCTGATTGGCTGGCCCTTTAGAACAAAAGGTATTTACAGCACGTGTTTGTGGCTTGTGTGGTCGCAGCTGCAGCCGTGCACGTGACTGTATTAAAAAATCTGCTCTCGCCGACTTCATACAGATCCAAGAGTAGAAAAAATGCTTGAAACCAAGCCTCTAGAGCAGACTGAGTCTGACTCGGGTGTAACACCCACATATTCTTCATTAAATGAAGCTTTTCTCCATAGTTAATATGAGCACCACCAATTTAAAAAGTGTGTTTGTGACAGAAAGTAAGAGATCAACAACATTTTAAATACAGAGGGAGAACGTTCTAACCTGGATCTCACCGAAGTCCAAACCCACACCAGCATGTTCACCATCATCATTTGTTTCCATCTGAAGATGAACAAACAAGATTGAAGTTGTTTCATGATTTAATTTTATTGTGGTTTTTGTGCTCTGTAGACAGAGCCGGGTGAGCTGTTCCCACGCTTTATGCTAAGCTAATTGCATTCCCTAATCCATCCCTAACAGAGATAACCTTTGTCTCTAAGCAAATAATGTTGAACTGTTCCTTTAATAAAGAAGCATTGTGTGGCATAGCTGGTTAATTCTGAATCTACATGAATACAGTTTTAAATTCTACACAAATATTGATCACATTTCTTTTTTGTTTTGTTGCGCATTATTGTCTTTATTTCAGTAGTAGACGTTACATTTATTGCTTTACTTTTTACTTGTGCTGTTTTGGTGGTGGTGGTGTCGGTGTCTCTTTCACATTTTCTGTTATGTGTGTAAAACCCATCTTGTATTGAAGTATCCAGCTGTTTGGTACTGTCTGGTCGTGCAAACCTGTCCTGGCTGAATTTTCAGAGTGTGAGAGTTTTTTTTCTCTCATGGTGTGACAGTTAAACCTGAGATCATCTTTTTCACTGAGCTTTCCTTTGCTGTGTTTTCATGAATATTTCTTTATAATCTTCTTTTGTTTTGTTTTTTTGGATGGCTAAGGACCCTTTGTGTAAATAAAATAATAATAATAATTAAAAAATTGAAAAATGATATGCGGTTTTGGTTTATTACCACAGAAGCATCCATTGACTTACCCCGAAACTGCTCACATCAGCCAGTGAAGTGGCTAAATAATGGGGCAGATTTGTAGCCCTGTGATTACCAAAGTAAGATTACAGAAAACACAAAAGCAAAAACACTCCTTTTGAGCTTTTTCATTAATGCAATCCTCAAATCTGGCAGTGGAGTGGAGAACGTGACTACATAATGAGCGCTGTGTGATTTGACTGATGTAGCAACTCAGGCAAAGCCACTTTGTTTCCTCCGCTTGCATCAGCTGCCGAGGAAAACATGAGCACGGTTGGTGCCCGTTTCAAGCGTTTCTATATGTGACGCTCAAATATCTGAGATTGGAATTACAATTGCAAAAACCACAAATTTAAATCCTTGTTTTAAGTACGATAAAATGTGGCATATAAAGGCTGCGCGTCCATTTCTTAAGCACCTTTTGAGACGAATACATTGCAACATGCGCTTTGTTTCCTCAGATATAAGAACCGACACAGTTAATCAGCTTTGCAGTGCTGCAAGATCTGCGTGCCTTTACTGTTTTTAGATTAAAACTCAAACAACTTTGACAAACACGAGGACAGACGTGGAAAGGTCCCCTATTCGTTTGCGACCATAATGAGATTTTTGTGTGGCAACATATTAAAATTGTACTAATGCCTCAAGAGTTTAGGCTGAAGGATTAGTTGAACTGCTCGTATATGCATCGCTTACTGAGAGAATGCTTGATTTACTCCTCCCTCATAAATAAAAAACAAAGTCTTTTTGTCTCAGTAGGCAGTCGTGGAGCTGGCAGGAATGCAGTGTTGCTCAAAAATTTGAAAGAAGCAACGCAATACAACAGAGAACTTAAACCTCAGATGAAAGGCAAAATACTTTGTCACTCTGTGAGTAGCAAATGAACATGGTGTAACAGATCAACACAAAATAAGAATTGCATTGATAGTTACGCATTTATTTTTGCATCCATGACCCATTTATATGAAAAATCATGTGAACAGATCCTTTTTTTCTTTACCAGTACTGACAGTTCAAGCTTAGACATTTTAGTTGAGATTTATTATCATGGCTCAGAAGGCATCCAGCAGCCTACGCTGCCTGCAAAGGAGGACATGCAATCACTTTCTCAAAAACAGCTCGACACAATGATCAGTTTGTGCCATTGTTCTAATAATGAGTGGCAGCTGGTCACAGAGAAATATGCAGAGTCACGAATCATTAGGGTTTGTACATCCCATGAAAGGTGACGGGAATAGTGCACTCCACCTCTGCCCTGGCAACCTCAGAAAGATCCTTGGCGTTGAGGATGAGGAGGTACGCTGGTCTCTGGGCACCGGGAGCTGCAACAATGGTAAGCAGCACACCTGTGGGGACAGCAAACACCAGCCTTGCTTAAAAATTACTTCTTACAATACAAGTAATTGTTAAAACACACTGCATGGAACATTATACTTTAACTGCTGTAGACTTACCGTCATCCTCATCGACAGCATCAGGAGTCTGTACAAACAACGGCTCTGAGGGGTAGGAGTCGGGCTCCTGCCATACCCAGGTCTCCTTGGTCTTCACGTTCAACTTGCAGATCTACACAGAAATCAAAAGAAAAAAAATCAACCAAAAAAATTTTTTTTTCTACACTCACAGTCTGAAATCTGCTGCTCTAGTCTCTTACCCTGTCTGGTATGAAGTGGTTGAGACCCAGGGCATAGGCGTATGTGTAATTCTTGCCGCCATACCTATTGTAGTTAATCTGAGGAAACTCAAAAGCTACAAAACCAAAGAATAACAAAAGATCACTCAGTAGCCATTCATCCCTTTTTGTCCACTTATCCTATTTAGGGTTGCGATTGAGGGTGGAGCTGTCATAGAGCAAGAGGAAGGCTACACCCTGAACAGATATGCTAACCTTCACACCTACAGTCAGTCACCAGTTAACCCTGTGTATGCTTTTTGGATGTTTGTACTCATAGTCCACACAGAAAGGCCCCACACTAGAATCAAACCCAGCACCTTCTTGCTGTGAGGCAACAGTGCAAACCAATGCACAACTCAATCATTCAGTAAAGTCTAAAAATATCTTCTTGAAAAATAGCTGCATTGTCACCTTGGTGAGGACTGGAGAACAGCACCTCAGGCTCAAGCCAAGTCGACCCATCAGCGTACATGGTGGCTGTAGCTGTGGTGTACGGCAGGCTCACCAGATTCTTCCCCTGCTCCTCCTACATCAAATCCAGATCATGGTCAGAACAACCAAACCTTGCATTTGTTTGTAGAAGATTTTATCAGTCTGATGAAAGAGAAAGGTGCTCACCTTGTGGACATCCAGGGGAATGACGTATCTGCGCACCTCCGGCTGGGGGGCGAGCATGGCTGCCTTCTTCACCTCGTCCCAGTTAGCCCTCAGGTTGGCCAACCAGAGGTAGTTGTAAACAAACTCAAAGCTGCAACACAAAAATGTTCATCAGCATTAATCTTGCTGGATCAAACAAATGCGGTCGGTCGAATGCTTCAGTTACCCTTTCCAAGCACAAAGGTCAACAACAATGAACCCCTGGTCCTCGAAGGTATTAATATGATGAAACATGCCAATAGGTGCTCCTTTAAACTTGAGATCGATGTACTCTCCTGGGTCTTTCTTGGCAATGTGGAACAGGGTCTACAAGAGAACATCAGAGCTTCAGATGAGATTATAGAAGAAGAGCAGCCAAAAACACCAGTGTGGGTTTTTTGTGGATTTAAAGATATTCGTTTGGCTCCTTACTCCTTGGCTCTCATTGGATTCGAAGCAGTCCATGTAGTTGCAGCCACGGATACTCCAGGCACTCAGGAACTTCAGCAGGTTGATTTTCACAGGAGTCTCCACAAAGACAAAGTAGTTGTCTGTCTTGCCGAAACTGAAGTAGATAAAAACACAAAACAATAAAAACCCATCAACTAAATTCAGTTCAATTCAGTTCAGTTTTACTTACATAGCTCCAAATGACAACAACAGTTGCCATAAGGTATTTTATATTGTAAGGTAGAGACCCTTCAATAATACAGAGAAAACAATCAGTAGACCCCCTGTGAGCAATCACTTGGGCGACAGTGGGAAGGAAAAACATTTTTTAAGAGGAAGAAATCTCCGACAGAGCCAGGCTCAGGGAAGTGCACCCATCTCAGAGTGTGAGGCAGGACAAAAATAACACTGAATCACGCACACAGACTCACAGACATGTGGACACACCTGTGCACGTAGGAAGGCTTGAATCTCTGATAGCTGGGGAACTGCACCACCACCTTGGACTTGTCGATCGGATCAGATTTATCTACAAAAGAAAAAGTTGTGGTGTTTTAAAGGGATCACTCACTGTTTCGAAGTCTCTGCTTGGTCCAACACTTAATAAAATCTATATGATGTTTACACTGACAGAAAATACAACCTTTTTCATAATTTATATTTTTGCACTTTAACCTTACTTTCTATGTCTGGGGTACTCACACTGTTGTATTTTAATCCGTGGGTATATATATATATATATATATATATATATATATATATATATATATATTTTTTTTTTAAATAAAAGGTAGAAATAGCCATTGTAGAGTAGATTAAGCATCATAAGTACATTTACTTCCATCCATCCATTCGCTTATCCTTTTCAGGGTCGCGGGGGGCGCTGGAGCCTATCCCAGCTGTCATAGGGCGAGAGGCGGGGTACACCCTGGACAGGTCGCCAGTCTGTCGCAGGGCCAACATACAGGGACAGACAACCATTCGCACTCACTTTCATTCGCACATTCACACCTAGTGACAATTTGGGTTATCCAATTAACCTATCCCCACTAAGTGCATGTCTTTGGACGGTGGGAGGAAGCCGGAGTACCCGGAGGGAACCCACGCAAACACGGGGAGAACATGCAAACTCCACACAGAAAGACCCCGGCCTGATGTTGGAATTGAACTCAGGACCTTCTTGCTGTGCGGCAACAGTGATAACCACCGTGCCACCGTGCTGCCTAAGTACATTTACTTATTCATGTTATTTGGAAAATAACCATCTTTTTAAATTCCATCTTATTTTTTGTACAAAATGAACTGAATTTAATGAAAAACCAAGTGTTTGTGTTATTGTTGCATGCGGGGTTTATCTAAACCTTTCTGCGTGGGTGGGATCCTGACAATATTGTAGGCCAGTGATGCTCCTTTCCCCATGCAGTTTCCAATGTTATACACAGTACCGTCCCTCTCAATATGAGGGTGGGCAGTCACTCCATTAATATTGACATAGCTGCACATATCGACCTGCACAGAAAATAAAGGCGAAAGCTGTAAAGGTGAAAAGATTGCTCGCTCTCGTCTCAGATTCAATGTACTTTATTGATGTACCTTCTTCAGAGTCTCCAGCGTATCTGTGTTGACTTTAGTGATGTAGTTGGTTTCTGTTGCAGCATAATAATCCTCACCAATAGGGTAGACATTCACCAAGCAGTTGTCTGTGACCTCAACACCTTGGAAGTAAGTGAAAAACCTGCAGCCGAAGAAAAAACAGGAAAAGACTGCAGTCTATACAGGATTGTAACAAAAAAAAGGGAACTTGGAGGTAAAATACTGCAAATATTTGCAAAGACATTGAGACATTTCTAATTTGCTCTCAAATGTGTGCATGTGGAACCAACCTGGAGAAGATATTCTTGCAGGGATCAGGATATGCGAATGTACCAAACTCAGTAATGACCACACGCTTCTCTGTAATGGCTCGCACATAAGCATCTGTCCTGATAAACCTAAATGGAGGAAAGAGAGAAAATGCAAAATCCACTTTATGGGTCATTGACTACCCCTCAGACTTCCCATACATGCAGCAAGTGGACGGGAATGTGCTAAACGAAACAATCATGTGTTTGCAGGAGTGTTTCATGCAAATGTGTTTGGTATCTATGAGTCAAAATCTCATGTCAGGACTCAACATGAGCAAACTGGCTCGACTGTGTTAGGTAATCCATGACACCATCCAGTCTTATGGCAACATATGATGTTTCACACGAAATCACACAGCACCGGCTACTCAGCTGCAGTTCAAATGCAATATGTGACACTGATAAATGACCGCCTTACTTCCGGAAGTAGGTGACCTGGCCATTCTTGAAGTCAAATTTGTGCATGAGGGCCTGGCCATCGAAGAGGTGATAGAAGGGTTCATCTCCGACCTCAAAAAGCCCGGGTCCCAGACGGAGAAGGCTTCCCTTCAGAAACGAAGGAATCCGGCCTGCAGAATGAACGTGGATCACAGAAAGTTTTCAGTGTGCTGAGTTATAAACTAGAAAGTATAAATTTCCAGAAAAGTGCAGTCGATATGCAATTGTCAAAAGAGTTATTTTCGTGTCTAGTCTATTTCTGTCTGAAAGATGTAAACAAACCTGTGACTGTTGTGGGAAGAGTCTCAGACAGCTCTTCACATGTCTCAAAAAGCTTCCTGTAGCCACCAGCTGGGTGTTCAAATCTGTTAGCAAAAAAAAAAGAAAAACAAAAGAGCAAAGACATCAAGAAACACTGCCAAAGAAATTATTGCCGATGGGTTTTCAGCAGGTTAAAATTATATATCTTTCAGCTTTAAGTAATTTTAGGATTTCTGATGACTCGTTTTTGGTCAGAAACCCAACCTGCTCCTGACTACCTAATCCTGTGAAAAACACCACAGGATTAGGTTAAAGATTTCTCTACCAAAAGTCGAAATAATTAATTGCATTAATTTCCAAAAAGTACTGAAACAAACATCACAGTTTTCACCTAACAAATCTCTTTAGTTCATTTACTAAAAAAAAAAAAATACTACCCTGGTTGTCATTCAATGTAATAAGAAATATGAGATACAATTGAATTCATTAGAAACTGACCGGCTGACCATGGTTCCTTTTTGCTGTTGAATATAAAACAAAAAGCAAACTGTAAGAAAAGCCTGTGGTCACTGGTTTAGTAACTGGAAGCCTCTGATCTCCCACTGGATTTGAGGTATTTATTCATCTGGGCCTCCTCGGAGTCAATCTACGCAATCAGCGCTGTAAAGCTTTGTCCCAGCCAATCATGTCACATGGGGAACAAGTATCCCATTGTGCCAATATCCTCTTTTGGGTGACCCAATGGCTACACCTCTCAACCTGGATTTATTGCAGAGAATATGCACTGCAAAAAGTGATGCTTGGCAAGAGAGTTGCGCTTGTGTGTTGGATTTCTTTTTCCTTTCTATTTTTAACTGTTCTGATTTATGTGTTAAGATAAAATTATGCTGAGTCACAGACAGTTTATTTTAGCACTCATGCAACATGTAGGTCAACTACCCATTATGAAGAAATATCAAGAGTAGGAACTTTGATCCACATAACACTGGTTTTGCACATTGTGTGAAATAAAGACAAACACCTTTCTCATCTAAACTGCAGCTTTTATCCCAAGTGCAGTCCGTATTAGTGCCAAAACGTTTATTTACTACACTTTCACTATTTTAATTATGTATATATATATATATATATATATATATATATATATATATATATATTTGTAATTTCAAGTATACATAGGGTAAGTAGAAGCTAGGTGCTGCTAATCAAATGAACTCTAAATGATCATCAGTAATCTGTGAGCATCTCTGTTAAAGGTTTTGGCAGTTTGCAAGTGTGGAGCATTGAGATGTGTTAACACAATGCCACAATTTTCCCAGGAGTGGACCCCAAGGTCAGACTGTGTGCCTCAGTTAGCATGTTAAATGTTAAAGTTCATGGCAGTATAAGACCGTTTGGAAGCAGTAAAAAGAACATGGTAGCACAGTTTAGTTCAGTGTCCTCTGAACAAACCATAAAACTCCTGGAATGCTGTCCCGTATATCATCTCAAACACCTCATACTAACCGTGTAGCACAGCGGTGGAGGGGTGCTGATTTTGGCTGTTTTGCAGTCACAGGACTTGGGCAGCTTTCATCACTGAGTTGACCATGAACTTCTCTGTATATCAAAGTGTTCTACAGTCAAATGTGAGGCCATCTGTTCAAAAGCTAAACCTTGTCCAAAACTGGGTCATGCAACAGTATAATAATCTGAAGCCCAGCAGCAAATCTACAACAGAATGGCTGAAAAAAAGATGTTGTAGTGGTCCAGTCAAAGTCCAGACCTTGACCTGAGTGAAATTTTTGTGGCAGGACCTTTAGAGAGCTGCCCACAAACCTCAATGAACTGAAGCAACGTTGTAAAGAAGAGTGGCGTAAAATTCCTCCACAACAGTGTGAAAAACTGATAATGTCGCACAGAGAACAATTACTTGCTGCTAAAGGTGATTCTACAAGCTACTGAACTATATGGTGTAGTTACGTAGTCTCATCCCAGGACTGCAGTCAGTAGTCAGTATGTGGGGAAAACAAACAGGTAATTTTGACCCAGAAATGAAATAAATGAGATAAACTCACTGCTATCTGCACTTTAACACTATTTTTTTCCTTTTTGGACATTAGTACTAAATAAAAATAAGAAATGTTTTCAGTTAAACCTCACTGCCATCATTAGGTGGGATTGTACAATGACTGTTATACAAAATGCTACTTGGATGAAATGTGGCCAGTTGTTCTTTGCTCTGAGCACAAAATGCCTTAACTTGCTTGTCTCAGCGCCGCGATAATCCAGGTGAAAAGGATTATCCTGAAGACAAACGCTGTATTGTTCCTCCTGGGGGAAAAAACATCGTTAGGAGAGAGTTGTGTCACTGCTGTGTGACGTAGCGGCCTCAGCCAACACATGAACTGAATGAATGGGAAACGCAAAACATTGTTGTGATAATCTCTCGGGAAAGAAACAAAGCATCTCTGAGTTCTACGGTGATAATCGCAGCTTTAAGGGGTCGGCACAAGTAACACATCAAATATAATCAGCACCCAAAACAGTGAGTATAAGAAACAAACAGCTGATTAGACCACAAACAAGTCAAGTAAATGCAAAGAAACAAAGAACAAAGAACACCTTTTAACCTCCGTCAGTCTGCAGACTGCTTTACGATGTTTGCACAGAGCATCAAAATGGACTAATATCGAGCACACTACAGCAAAGATTAGAGATTTTTTGAGGATTGATGCCTTAGAGCATGCAGTCACAGTGAAGCAGCTTAATCTCTGCGATCACAAGCAGCAAAGGGTCTTTGATGATATCGCCAATACAAATGAGACAGTACTCGTCTTTGAACTGAAAAACAGGTGGTAGACTGTTCATTATAATTTCAGCCTAATGAGACTCTGGGCTTGAAAAGAGATCTTTTAGTGTATGATGTTGCTGCACCTTATTTTATCCAGGCAACAGAGTGGATCGATGCTGAGAAGCTGGTCGGTTTTAAAAAGAGTTTTTAAAACAGAGCCTTTTTAGGATGTGATTGCATTTCATTGTGAAAATATAAAAAAGATACACTGGATGAGCTTTGGAAAGAGTCGATGCAGCTGATAACTATGATTTGTTACTGCAAATGTGTTCATGCTGATACAGCTGCAGTGTCTGCAATAATTTAACTTACCAAATCCAAAGTGCGCTCATTCAGCTGTTAACACCGGAAGTCTTTAAACGAGATCTCACAGCTAAAAAAAACTGTTAGAAACGCAATATGGCCTCAGGGAGGATCTGCGACAGTAATTTGGCTTCATATTTTTTCTTTTTTGTATTTTAAATTTAATGATTTTGTAAGAAAAGAAAGAGTAAGATAATGTTTCAAAATCAAAACCAGATCAGTGAGATTTTAGAATAAGTCACGAGACTGCAAGTATGACTTAGATCTGGAGTTTTTCATTTTTGAGGAAGTTGTAAACTTTGGAACAAAATAGTTTCAGCTTCATTGAAAAAACAATGTTACTTTTCCCTCCTCTGGCTCTCAGCTACATCCCCCCGGTGGCGTTTGTTCAGATGTCAAGTCTGCAGGTTATTATCACCAATCAGATCCATCTCCAGACAACTTCACCAACTTCTTCCACTTGCTGAGGCCATTTAAACCACGCAGTCTACTGAAAGTCAGTAAACATAGTCTAAAATATCTGCTTTAGATTAAACTCATGAGTGAAACAAGTCGTCACACCACTCCCACTTTTATATTTTCTTCCATCTAGATAGTAATGACTGCAAGGTGAGGATCACCATCTTTAATTTCTCGAGTTCATGTAACAAAAGCCAGGAGCTGCGACTGACAGAGATGAAACATGTCCACAATCTCATGGATTACTGACTACCTGACAGGTAGGCTGCAGTATGTGAGACTGTCTGTTTTATTGATGGGCAGTACATGCCACCTACAGAAATACTCTGACTGATTGTGGAGTGGATGGATCTATTAGTGATGAGCAGGAAAAAGAGTACAGAGCACAAGTTGATGATTTTGTTGAGAGTTCTGGGAGGAATCATCTGCTTCAAATCCGGGGTGGCGATGGTGTTTGACTTCAGAACAAAGAGACATGTCCCACGACAAACACGGGTCAAGATGTTGATGTGGTGGATGAGTACCTGACGACAAGAGGATGAATTTGAAGACTGACACAGAGGCTGTGAAAAAAAAGTGGATGAGCAGCCTCTTTTTCCCATGAAACTGAAATCCTTCAATGTGTGCTCAAGGTTTTCTATCACTCAGTTGTAGTGAGCACATTGTACTTTGCTGTGTTCTGCAGGGGGAAGCAGCATCTGAGCTGGAGACACCAGCAGACTGGATAACCTGAAGAGGAAGACAGGCTCTGTGATTTCTTGCAAACTGGACCCTTTTGAAACTGTGGTGGAGAGGTGGTCACTGAAAAAACTGTAATCCATCATTGTAATCCTGACCACCCTCTGTACCACTTACTGCGACCGTGGCTCAGGAGGTTGGGAATCGCATCTGTAACCGGAAGGTCGCCGGTTCGATCCCTGGGCTCTCTGTCCTGGTCGTTGTGTCCCTGGGCAAGACACTTTACCCTACTTGCTTACTGGTGTAGGCCAGAGGGGCCGATGGCACGATATGGCAGCCTCGCTTCTGTCAGTCTGCCCCAGGGCAGCTGTGGCTACAACTGTAGCTTGCCTCCACCAGTGTATGAATGTGAGAGTGAATGAATAGTGGTATTGTAAAGCGCTTTGGGTGCCTTGAAAAGCGCTATATAAATCTAATCCATTATTATTATTACTGGACAGGTAGTGGAGCAGCTTCTCTAACAGACTGACTCAGCTCTGCTGCCTTAAGGACAGACACAGGAAATCTGTCATACATCATGTTATCGTTGCCTCTATTCAACATAGCAGCCTGGCAGATAATCATTTGCAAAGATAATAATGGTATTAGAGAACCTCATGGAATGGGTGGCTGAGCAGCTGCAAGCCTTGCAGTAGTTTACATTGCAATGCAAAGTTTTGGATGCAGTGGTGTGTTACCGCGCCAGATCCGCGGCCCCGAACCGTAGTAAGGAAACCTCTGGCAGTTACTTGAAGGTTCCGTAACTGACTCGCAGCCGGTGTTGTGCCAAAAAGTGATTGTCTGCCAAAAACTGATTTCCAGTGTTTCTGTGTATTTTTTATGTGTAATATCTTTACGTATGTTCGTAAATAGACTTCGGTGAACAGGGGATACAAAGGGGTTACATAAAGAATTAAAAAATTATCTGTTTTTTAAGTATCTTTACAACTTGTACTTACATTATAACCAATCCGGTCCTTTATCCCCACTTAAAATATTTTTACAGAACTATTGTAATATTTGCTGCCATTTCTGCTGTCCTGTTGGGCAACTTACTCTTACAAAATACATTTTTAATGTTAATGAGATTTTTTTTTACTGCATAAATAAAGGTTATATAAAAGTCGCTGCCAAAAACTGATTGCGGCTTGTATCTTGCTACACGAATGTTGTTTGTGGCTCAAGATGACTTTATGTCATCCATAAGGGATGCATTTGACATATGTTTAACATATTATAGCCCAACAAGTTACTTATACCACTTTAAATATGAGCAATCGCTTTTTGGCAAATACCGGAAATCAGTTTTTGGCAGACAATCACTTTTTGGCACAACACCGGCAACAGCTTACTATAGTATACAGGTCAACTCCGCTAGCAAGAAGATCGAGGGAGACGTAGGAAACTGCTTTACCGAACCTTTATTTCTCCTCCAAGGTACGAACACCGCGTACAGTGGGCTGAAACAGTTTACTCATAGCGGGCATCGCCGATACAACTCTGGCTGTCGAGGGAGTTATTATATTCCTTTTATTTACTTTCTCTTCGTCTCTTCTGTAGTTAACCGTTACTCTTCCTTTTTCCGTCTTTTTTTGCTCTCCGCCCCGCACACATTTCCCATCAGGCTCATCCTTAAAGGGCCACGCCTGTAACAGGTGTAAAGCACGCTGCCACTGGATTCTAGATCAGTGGAGACATGTTCTCTGTCGTGACGAATCACGCTTCTCCATCTAGCAATCTGATGGCCAGAGGTGGGACCAAGTCATTGTTTTGCAAGTCTCAAGTAAGTCTCAAGTCTTTATCCTCAAGTCTCAAGTCAAGTCTCAAGTAATGTCAGGCAAGTCAGAGTCGAGTCTCAAGTCACTGGTGTAAAAGTCCGAGTAAAGTCACAAGTCTGAAATTTTGAATTTCAAGTCCTTTCGAGTCTTTAAAAAAACCCCCGAAAAAAAGCATGTTGCAGTTATGCTAAATGTAAATATTAGACCATCCATCCATCCATTTTCATCCGCTTTGTCCGGGGCCGGGTCGCGGGGGCAGCAGCCTAAGCAAAGAGGCCCAGACCTCCCTCTCCCCAGCCACCTCCTCCAGCTTATCCGGGGGAATACCAAGGCGTTCCCAGGCCAGCCGAGAGATATAATCTCTCCAGCGTGTCCTGGGTCTGCCCCGGGGCCTCCTCCCGGTGGGACATGCCTGGAACACCTCACCCAGGAGGCGCCCAGGGGGCATCCTTGTCAGATGCCCGAACCACCTCAGCTGGCTCCTTTCGATGTGGAGCAGCAGCTGCTCTACTCTGAGCCCCTCCCGGATGGCCGAACCTCTCACCCTATCTCTAAGACCATGTAATTTTTAAATCTGTGTTTTTCTCAACACATGACAAAATAGTGAACTTAGAAAATATACACAAATTGTGAAATTGTGTTACACACTGAAGGACGACAGGGTTCATTCAGGTGCACATGAAGATTTATTGCGCTGAAACACAGCAAAACAATTCAGTGTTACTGGCGGCTTCCATTGTAATAACTGGCCTGCGTTACTTTTGTGTCATACGTGTAATGGCCATGTATTAATCAGCCCTTAACACACAGAGAAAATGACCAGTAACAATAGACAACATAACATGTACTGGCTGGTCTATTTCCTATAACTTTAACTGAAACCAGCTAATAGTTTCCTTTCACCTTACTGATGGGACAACACGGTTACAGAGATTAATGCAGGAGGCTAACATGACTTAGCTAACGCACAAATGTTACTAGCCTTACCCACAGATAACGTGAAACAACTCCCTTATTCGCTCACATTAAACACCATATAAACAAGAATTACACTCCAAACATGTTAAATAAGCATCAACTTTACATAAATGTATGTAGTTCTCGTATATTGCTCTCACCTGAAACACAGCAAAACAATTCAGTGTTACTGGCGGCTTCCATTGTAATAACTGGCCTGCGTTACTTTTGTGAAGGATTATTTTGCCAGTTACCCGTTTGGCTGAGCCGCCACTGCCACCTACTGGCGAAACTAAATATCGCCCTAACATCACATCAGGTGGGAGCAAATGAGCTTTTCGCTCTGTGTTATGATGCAAACTATTGTCACAACAAATAGCAAAAAATGATGATGGGGGGTGGGCACGAACACATAAGGAACACATCTGAGACTTGTTCTTAATGCTCAAAATACTCAGGGCGCCACAATTGCACCTCTTTAAAATGCAGCTCAATTAAACCTAGCTCCAAGGATAATTTTCACCGACGGTTCTGAGATAAGCTGCATGTTATTCTTGGATGCGGTTGTAGGACTGGCTTTAAAATCGCATGACAAAAATATCATACATAAATAAATGATTTTTTTTTTTAAATATCATTTTTTTTTAAAAACTGCATCACCAACGTAGCCTGGAAAACATTTGCTAGTTAGATGAAGTCAGCTATCTCATTGTAGCATATTTATATGCATATTTATAATCATACGGTTCTTGGAGTGAGTGCATACACTCATGAAGTTTAGTAACTTCCGGTCACTGCAACAAGCCCAGGTACAGTTTACCGACGGATGGGTGCAGGACCTTGAAATGCACCGTGTAGAACGAAAGACCATCGTACGTATCATAAGTTTACCAGTCTCACAAATCGTCGTCATAAATACACATTCGTTAACCGTTTATTAATATAACCTTTGAGCTCAATGGTAATTAATTAGCAGTGGAAATAATTTCTGGTAGCATCACAGAAATGTAGCAGTGACAACAATACTGTAATCGCACTGGGCAATTAGTGATACAAAAAACCTGTTTTATCCTGTGAATAAAAGTATATGTTTTTGTCAATGTACCATAATAACAGAAGCAAAACGCAATATTGTGTCAGGACAATTCACTATTTATGCACAATAAACAAAGGAGCATAGCGCGACAATTTCTGTTCAGCGCCAGACTTGCTTGTAACCTATATCACCAATTATGTTAAGAAAAATGACGTATTAACTACAACAGCAGACTGACCTTTGTGTAAATGCTTGGAGCAGACTAACCTGTGAGCTGGAGTGTTCTGGGACGTTATATTTTGTCTTTGAATGGCTGCAATCCAGGCCACCCGTCGCGTCTTTGTTACTTCGGAAACATGGCTCGAACAATTTCTCTTCAACGACGTAATCCGATAACAACCGATCTCTTTACCCGTCGGCTTCCCGTGGCTGTCATGCGACCGGCTATTGCAGTTAATAATACAACAGCTTCTTGACATTTTTGTGTTTCTTTTTATTGCTGTATAACTGATTTCAATTGAAAGCCTGCGTGCGCTAGTACCGCTTGCCACGAGTTCCCAGAATCCTTTGCGGTTCTACCCGTGAATGACGTCACATTTTCAATCTCTATATAATATGCATGTTAAATTTTATATTTGGGGTGAAATATCAAGTCTTTTCAAGTAAACCGGTTCAAGTCCAATTCAAGTCCCAAGTCATTGGTGTAAAAGTCCAAGTCAAGTCACAAGTCTTAGAACATTTTTTCAAGTCAAGTCTAAAGTCATAAAATTAATGACTCGAGTCTGACTCGAGTCCAAGTCATGTGACTCGAGTCCACACCTCTGCTGATGGCCGAGTATGGGTTTGGAGGCTGCAAGGAGAACTGTACTTGTCTAAATGCACTGTGCAAAAACTAAAATTAGGTGGAGGGGGCATTAGGGTCTAGGGTTGTTTTTCTGGAGATTTGGTCAATCTTCATCATACAATGAAGTATTACATGCTCCCAACTTTGTGGGAACGGTTTGGGGATGGCCCCTTCCTCTTCCAACATGAGTGTGCACCAGTGCTCAAAGCTAGATCCATAAAGACATGGATGAGGAAGTTTGGTGTGAGGAACTTGACTGGCCTGCACCTGGCCTCAACCAGAACAGAACACCTTTGGGATGAATTATGCGTGTGAAGGCAGATGAAGGCAAGATAGATTGATAGATATTATTATTCAACTTTATTCCACATTGAATGGCAATCATATTCCCAGTTAAACGCAATAAATCCTTTTAGAAATGTCATAAAGGGATGGCTTTTTCTAAATAGCTTTAGTTGACCAGACTGGATTAATTCATGTTGGTTGGTTGAAAAGCTATGCTTAAGTAGTTTCCCCAAAACTTCTCATCAATACTGAATGAGGCGCTTTGGCCACGTCTTGTATGTAAAAATGAAAATAAAGGGCGCCCTCTGCTGGTAATTAATTGCAGGTCAAAAGTATTTCTACATAGTACAAACCTTGTAGTACGCTTCTTTAAAGGACGGTCGATTTATTCCATGAAGGTAAAGTAGCCTCCAGACTTGATGATGTGCTGTTTTAATAATTTACTTTAAAACCGCCAGTTTCGCTACACGCATGCGCATTTCAATCCATAATTACCCAAGATGGCGGCGAAACGCTACAGTTTGCTGTAGTCGCTAGTTAGCGCATACCCAGAAAAAAATTACCAAACAAACCCAAAATTGGTTTTGTAACCAGCGGATAGACGGTAGTGTGGTTTAATACTAGCAGTTGGCGGTTGTGTTACAAAGGTTTTAAGTCGGGAAAATGAGCTACACAACGAAGGTGGTGCAGGTGACGAACGTGTCGCCGAGCACAACGTCGGAGCAGATGAGGACACTGTTCGGTTTTCTGGGAACCATCGAAGAGCTGAAGTTATTTCCGCCAGAGTAAGTTAAATAATTGTCTGTGGGCTTATTAGCGGCTTTAATAATGTAGTCACAGGCTGTTTGGTCGTGTTTCCTAGTAGACTCGGTAGACTGGTTAGCATGCACGCGTAGGTCCATGCTAACCAGTGACCTGGCCCGCAGTCTTTTATAATGTCTTTGTCTGGCCTCATGAACCACGCGTTAATCCTATTTATGTCTTTGATAGTCTGCTTATTTCCTAAACAGGGATAAAAACGTGTATTTAGGCTTAATATGTCCCCCTCGGTGTTTATTTGGGTCTTAATGTTACCGTAGTGTCTTGTTTTTCAAAGTATGTAAAGTCTCTTTTTATCAATGAGAGGAAATGCAGCAAAAGTGATTAATAATTAATATAAACACGCCCAAGTCGAGCTTGTGAGGAAGGGAAAAATTAGTTGTATTAACTTTAACGGTCTCTCCGATGTTTTGTTAGGGTTAGGATAACTCTACCCCTCCTTTCCCCAGTCGTTTTTATTATAATTGAGTCTTTCCAACAGTCCACAGTAAATTTTCTTCTAAAGTATACAGTCAGGGCCTGGGTACTTGTATTTATTTCTGTTTAAAGTGTATGTTATAAATCTGCTTTAAACTCTGTCTGCATATATTTGTTGTGTGTCAAATCCACACTTAAGTGACTAACACAGCATGTGGGTGCCACTGGACCACATCAGGTTGTCAGAACATTTTTCTCCAGCTGCTCCCTTTAGGGATCCACAGCTGACCATCTGCCTCAATCTCACCCTATCCCTAGCAGCATCCTCTGTCACACCAATCCTCTGCATGTCCTCCTTCACTACATCCATGAACCCCCTCTCTGGTTTCCCAATTTTCTTCCTGCCTGTTAACCCCATATTCAACATCCTTTGTCTAATATATCCACTGTCCCTCCTCTGGATGTGTCCAAATCATCTAATCCTTTTTTCCATGTGCTGTCCCTCTGATGTACTCATTTCTGATTTTGTCCATCCTGCTCACTCAAAGTCAAAGTCTTAACATCTTAGCGTCAGCCTCCTGTCTATTTGTCAGTGCCACTGTATTTAAACCATACATCATAGCAGGTCTCGCTACAGTTTTATGTACTCTTTCTTTCACACTCGCCACCATCCTTCTGTCACAAATCACCCTGACATTTGTCTCGATCCACTCCACCCTGCTCCAATCTTTTCTCCACCTCACTTGTGAACCGTTGATTTGGACGGTTGATACCAGGCATTTATACTCCTCTACCTTTGCTATTGCTGCTCCTTGCATTTTCAGTGTTACATCGGGATGTCAAAAGAGGCTGAAGAAAGCAATGTTTAGATTTTGTAAAAATGTTTTTTATTGCAGTTTATTCACGTCATTCTTCTTGACCACTTCTATAGTGATTCGCCGATGCCGGTGACATCCCGGGTGTGCTTTGTGAAGTTCCAGGAGCCAGAGTCTGTTGGTGTGTCTCAGCATCTGACTAACACGGTGTTTGTGGACAGAGCGCTGATAGTGGTCCCGTTTGCTGAAGGTTTGTATAAAAGCTCATTGTTGAATGAATTGTGATGGTGCAAGACTGTAAAAAGGTTGTTGTTGGTTTTTCCCGTCTCCTGTGAATTCACCCTGGCATGCTTATATGAGCTTTGTAAGATAATTTTGAATGAAAGTGGTATTGCCATTCTCCTCCCATGGCTCGTGTGTTTAAAGCAGACTTCTGCTGTCAGATTTGTGGTGAACTGTTTTAGCGCATTGCACATCTGTTTTAGCACAACAGCCCTTAAACAGATCTTTGTTACCTGGAGTTAAGTTGTTCGGGATATAGTGAGGTGTTTGTCTCTGACTAAAACAGTAATGTGCTCTGCGCTCAGAAAGTTCAGTGTACCAAACTCTGCTTTACACACCAGGACACGGACATCTGTGGGCACCACAGGCACGTCAAAGTTCAGAAGTGATGTACTTGAAATGCTTAACCAAATGCATTTTTATTCTCACCATATATTGGACTACCCCCTGTTAAACTTCTCTCTGTTATTTGTGTGTGTATGTGTGTGTGTGTGTATGTGTGTGTGTGTAATTTTTGTAGTGAAGAAGGCAAAAGCAGCCCCCTCGTTGATGGCTGAAAGTGGTCCTCTGCCTGCCAACAGGGAATTGTAGACATTTGCAAAGGCCAGCAAGCATACAAGCCCCACCACTCTCTCTCTCTTCTCATTTTGTCTCCTTTTTTTTCTTTCTCTGCCTTGTCTTTTTCTTTCCTTCTGTCTAAATTGTCTTTCCCAGGTGGTTTTGAGAATAAAGTTCAGATTTCTAGGGCATAACCTGAAACTGTGCAAATTCTGCACTATTTAACGACACTTTTGAGGGCTGCTTGGTCAAGTGTTTTATGGTTAAGAAACGGTTCCTTTGCAGATAAGGCTGCCTGTATTCATCACTTTTTTAATGTCAACAAATCCCATGAAAACACAGAGGCCATTCAAGTCCACAGACTAGTAAATGCTTGTTTGTTCATTAGGGTAATTGCAGCTGATGCAGTTTATTTAGAGTCGGTGCCTCAGGCACCATCATGCTCTTTTAAAAGCTCACTAGCATACGCAAACAGATTTTAAACAACAGCTGGAAGTAGTCCCCAGCAGATGGACAGTTGTTTGAATAACACCACAGTACTTTACGTTTACTGTATGTTTTTAAAGAAACCACTTCGCCTTCTATAGAAGTCAGACAATATATTTCTGAAAGTTTTACACCTGATCAGCTGGAAATCTGTGTCGGAAATCTATGCTATCACATGATGTTATGATAACATAATGAAATACAGCCGCAAGTACGGCAGTTGGTCTGTTCAGCACCGCCGATTCCTCCTGTGCATTTCAGAAGTTGGAGGGAAAATATGTTTGCATGTGATTTAATGACCTAAACAAAGAACAGAGACCCAGGAGGGGGAAAAGATCCCCGAATTTTACACTTTTATATCAGCTGGGACTGCATGTAAAACACGGGGACATGATTACACAGTAATTTACACATAATGCTACAGCACTAGCATAAATGCTGGTAACGCAACCACTTGTGTAGGTTGTGTTGTAGCCCCACAGAAGTCTAAATCAGGCATGAGATGGTATTCACTAGATTTGTGGACAGTAACAAGAATATTTCCAGCCTCATCCTTTTTTAAAATGGCTTTAAAAAACATCAACTTGGGAGTGACACCAGTTATTTGGCTCTGGTGCAATAATTGTATATGTCAGGGGTCTGGGTTATTTTTTAGTTAATACAGAAACACACTAATGCCAAAGTAGCCTACTCTGCACAGAGTAGATTTAAAACATTTTTTTAACCTCACGATGTAATTTCAGACTTGACAAGGGGAAAACTAGTCAGTGATTTAATAAATACATGGAACTAAAACTCTCTGGTATAAATCCTCTGAGATAGGCGACCGACATGACGTAGTGTTGGTCCAGTATCCTCTTTAACAGTGGTTTTCTTTTGTTGTTGTGTTTTACAGTTCTTTTTCCTGGCTCAGCCAGTCCTGTATACCAGGCCCTGCTGAAAATACCATCCAACCGTTTTGTCTCCTGCAGCATTTTCTCTCTCCAGTGTGCTCTTGTGTTTAAGTGTTGTGTGTCTGTATTTAGGTGATGTCTCTTTGTGAATGGATTAAGTGTGAGATGATGATGAGCTATTTAAAAGATAAAATTGGAGGTATTTTGCATTTTAAAATAAACAGCCCACCATCCTCTGTCCAGGTTTGGTTAATTGATGCAGTGACAGGTAAGGATACTGAGATAATGATGCAGGCAGCATCTAGCCTGAATTTTGTTATTGCCATTTAGCATATAAACTACTTAATTCTCTGAAATGTGTTTGTGGTGAGTAGACGCTGATGGTTTGCATAGTGTTCTTGCCGAATCCCTAAAATTCTCTCTGTTGTGTGTGTATCTCAATTTTTCTCTGTGTGCTTTTAGTAGCGAAGCCGCCAACGTGAATCGCTTGTTTCAGTAAACGTCAAAAATGAAAATTGAGGGCACACCGAACTGGAGAAGCAGCTGTGCTTGCTAACGTTTGGTTCATGACTTAAAAAACACATTCAGGTGATCTATTCTTGGCAGTGTTCATTGGAGTAGTGTGATTTATTCCAGCAATAGTTAAGTCACTGCAATGATTATGTTGAATTAAGGGAACTCTTCTCTGATGTATGAGGTAAACATGTGAAGAAATGTGAACACTTTTCTTTTTTTTTTTTCTTCTCCAAAATGTCTTCTCTGTAGTGTGTGTGTGTGAGTGTGAGTGTGAGAAACCTTTCTTCTCTCCTAATGCCTTTTTCTTTATCCCTGTAGGATCTATTCCAGATGAGGCTAAAGCTTTGTCACTGCTGGCGCCAGCAAATGCTGTTGCAGGAATTCTGCCAGGGGGAGGCCTTCTTCCGATGCCTAATCCCATCCCCAATCCACCTGTAAGACCTCACTGTTTAACTGTGTTGGATGTTACATGGTGACATAACCAAAAGTCTTAACATTTTTGCTCTGACATGACAAAATGTAACTTGAAGCCTTTTTTTGAAAAAGTAATTATGCATTTAAAGACATACAGAAGCAGAGTGTAAGATAACATAAAAATACGACTCACAGATAAACTGGCTTTTGTTTATTTTTGTTTTAAAGTTGGATCATTTCAAAGTCCATCTGGTAGTTTGTATAGTTCTTTAAATCTGTTTTTTCTCCCTGTGTTGTATTTCTGTTTTTTTGGTTATTTGTAGGATTGTGGTAATGCAAAATTGTATTGTGCTCATTCACATCCTTTTAGTATAAATGGTTTGAAGCAGTCAGTCATGTTGCCGAGTTACAGGTCTCTTGCCAAGTTGTGACCAAGTAGTATCCTGTCTATGGTTTTCCTTCATCCACTCGCATATCCATCAGTTACTCCTTCGGCTCTGCCATGTTTCTGTCATTTCAAGTCGAAAGCGTATATCAGCATCGGTTAATGTACAGCGTGTCTGCTTACATCAGATCTTTACATGCCTCGCTGGCCATTTACTAATGAGAGAAATTAGTCTCCTGCACATAAACAGTGATTTTTAGCCCAGTGTATCAGATAGCACCAATATAATTACATAAACACTTGTTAGGTGTTTGTATCTGGATATTCTTGGCCTGACATAAATTTGTTTATTCCAGCTTGCGAACCCCTTTGGTGCACCCAATATAGACGCAATGGCAGCGTTTGGATTCCCCGGAGCTGGTATGAATCCCCAGGTGAGAGGTTTTCTGAAATGGCAGTGAACGAAGTTGATGTTGAATGTTTTGAACTGACAGTCTTTATCCTCCCGTTTCCACACAGGCTGCTGATCAGCTGTTGAAATTGATGACGGATCCAAAGTAAGTCTCTTTAAAGATTCTTCTTTGAATGCTGTGCATTAGGGTTTTTTTTTTTTGTTATTTTTCCCAGGCACTGTAGAACAACTGAGGCACAGGAAAGAAGCAGTTGTTTGGTGTTTTGTAGTAATGAGTCAACTAATTAATATTTATTTGTTTAGACTGAATCCCCTGGCGGCTGGAATAAACCTGAATGCTGGGCTGAAGGCTGACGCAGCTAATAAAGAAATCGAAGAGGCAATGAAGAGAGTCAGAGAGGCCCAGTCGCTCATTTCTGCTGCTATCGAACCCGGACGTGAGTACATTAAAGTTCAGAAGATCTTGTTGCTAGGATGTTGGCTTTGCGGTATAAAACAGTGTCTGGATTGTCTGCACTGCTGTCATTACAAACACTTATTAGGTCAGCTTACTTCCTCAGATGATTTCCTTGGCAGGTTTTCATGTTTGCAAATAGTTTGTTTTTGCTTTTGTTTTCAGTGTTAAGAAAAAACGTTTGTTAACCCTTTAAAACCGGACGGAGCAGGCACGCTCCGTTTTGCGTAACTATTCTTAAATCCCTGTAGAACCGGAACCACGTAAGCTAGCAATAATTTTTTTTGCACATGAAACCGGAGGAGTTGTACGTACTTCTTATGCTATCAGCTCGTCCTAGATTACGGTTTCCTTCCACATATAGTTTTGCAAAAAACAGCATAAAAAGCACTTGCAGCAACAAAAACATAATATTCCAGAAACACGCTTTGCCAATTCGATCAGCTGTTCATAACACTTCCTACGTTGGAATAGACGTCAGCGCGAACTATCGTATGTCCGCCATTACCTGGCTGAAACCGGAAGTGGCATCTTTTTTTTTTTTTTTTTTTTTTTTTTTTACCATTTCCTCTTTTTTGTTTTTTACCTTCGGGGCCTTATATGCCTATACTGGTGTTTTTAAAAGTCATGTTTGACTTCATGCTTTTCTGAATAGTTTCTGGGATGCTTAGAACTCAAATTGCACTGCTGGAAATGGTTTATTTTGATGCACGTGCTGTTTTCTTTGCAAATTTGCATTATAATATTTATTTTTGTTTTTCCAGCAGTATATAAAAATTGGTGTATCTCAAAAATAAAACTATGAAGACACTCAAAAAAACAAACAAAAACAATTTTCAATTTTTTGTAGTTTATTGCACTTTTTTGCAATTTATGTAGTTATTATAGACTTAATGCTTACATCTCATTAAAATTTGGGCTATAACGGTTGTATTGATGTATAGCAACTTGAAATGCTCTCAAAAATGGCACTACAGCATGTAAAAATATAAAGATAACTCTGGCGGACTTGGTTCTATGGTAGGTCTTAAAGGATAAAACACAGAGTACTGGAACTTGACCTGTATTTCATTTTCCTGACGTGCAGATAAGGAGACAAAGAAGAAGCGCTCTCGGTCCAGGTCCAGATCCAGAAGGAGGAGGTCCCGATCGCATTCAAGACACAGGTGATTTACTAAAACTTATCATCTACAGAGCTGAGATGAGGAAACTTTGTATTGTTTGTTTTCACATGAACAGCAAAGTTAAATGTTGTGAATGAATGGTTTCAGGCGAACCAGAAGCAGGTCGAGGCGCAGATCCAGATCGAGAAGCAGAAGACGCTCCAAAAGCCCGCGCAAGAGACACACCCACTCTAGAGACAGAGGGAGGAGATCTCCCAGCAGATCCAGGTGTGCTAACTGTGTAAAAACCTGTCCTCGAACCTGTACTCTGAGGTCTGCAGCTGGGAAACCTGAGATCTAAATCTATATGCATGTTTTCTTTTTATCTACAGAGAGCGAAAGAAAGAAGATGCAGGGAGAAGGAAATCCAAAACACCACCCAAAAGCTACAGCACAGCGAGGAGGTCACGCAGTGTGAGCCGGTGAGTACAGCCAAGGTCTTCAGCTGACAAGTGTGCTTGAATTCTATTCTGGTAAAGACCTTTTAATATTAAGAGAATTTAATGACTGTTCTATGGTCAGATTTACCAAAGTACAAAATCAACAGGAACAGAATAGTTAAACGTACGTTTTTAAGTATAGTACTTCCCTAATCACGATAAAGCTGCTAATGCTTTAACAGGAAATAAGATTTAATGCATATGACAGTTATTAATGAAATACTAGATTTTTGGTTTTCAGTCAAATGTATTTATTTCAGCTGCTTCTAATATCCTGCGTATGTGCAAAACTTAAATTATTTTGTTCTGTTTGCAGGAGACGCAGGAAAAGTCGCAGCGCCAGCCGTTCTCCTAAGAAGTCTCCTAAAAGGAAAAATTCCCCGTCTCCATCTCCTCGAAGGTTGTCTGATGTGTTTAATACCTTCTGGCTGCACTGAATGTGTATTTTAAGTTTCTCCTGAATGATTTTTTATTTTTTTTTTAAAAGGAGAAGTAAACATATATCCATTACTAATCTTATTCTGGACTTTTCACTTTCCATCCTGTTCAGACACAAAAAAGAGAAGAAGAGGGAGAAGGAAAGGGACCGGGACCGTAGGAGCGATAAAGAGCGCGGCCGTGAAGAACGGGAGCGCTCCAGCAGCAAGAAAAAGAAGAGTAAAGACAAAGAAAGGGAACGTGACCGGAAATCAGATGCAGAGAAAGATGTTAAGGTTGGTGTGTTGTGGTTTTGGACCCTGTGAGCATCACTCTTCTAATGTTAGCCAGTCGGAGGGAGTTTGTACTTTTTTACTTTTTTTTTCGAGGTGTCTCATGCATCGGCTTCTTTTCCCAGATCACCAGAGACTACGATGAGGAAGAGCAAGGATACGACAGCGAGAAGGAGCGAGGCGACAGGAAGGACTCGGACGATTCTGCTTTGTCTCCTCGGTCGGTAGAAGGTAATGGCACAGCACGTTCCGCGAAGCAGGCCAAAGTTAACGGTGCCGATGATCGCCACGAAGAGGACATGGACGTCAGTGACTGACTCGTCCGTCCCGTCCTTTCCCACATTCTCCCTCCATGTTGGTTGTGAAAAAGCTACATCTTTCCCCCCTTCCTACTGGGCTGAATCTGAAAATGTGAATTGTTTGAAATGTATCAGTTTCTGTCACAGGAGGGAAGCGTGCCCTTTTGCAAATGTTTGATGCTAAAAATCGTCTGCCCTGACATTTTTCTCGGTTTGTCACATTTACTGTAAGTGGTCTTTCTGCTCTTTGCTGCTACAGATGTAATAGATTACAACTGGAAGTAGGCTTGCTTTGCGTTTCTTTAGCTTGTGTTACCAGATTTCTTTTTTTATTTGTCTTTACATATGAACCTTTTTCATTTCTGTTGTGTGGGGTGGTGTGATGCACGGGTCTCTTGTCTTCACCAAAAATGCAAGCTTCTTAGCTTAGCTTCTTGTTATCTGAGAGTACTGATTGTTTTATCAAGGATTTCTTTTATATATTAAAGCTTATTTAAAGAGCTAAGACTGTGAAAATTTATAACTTCCACCTCAGGTTGGGGGGGCTAATGATACAGATATGAAAATCCTCACATCTGGTTTAAAAACACTTAAATCACAGACATGGTTCAGCTGTTTGATCACAGAGACAATTTTGCCTTCAAACTAGTCAAAGGCAGATGCGCCTAAATTAGTAATGCTAACCTTTGGCATCACGTAGGTCCAGTGCAGCAATACTACATAAAGTCTTTATTGGCATAAAACTAATGCTGATGGAGGATTTCTAAACATAAATTTTCCAGTTCAGTTAGATCATTTTACATGTGGGCCACATATAGCCCACTTTGATGTGAAGTGGGCAGGACCATTTAAATAAAGTTGTGTAATTATAAATTTAGAACATATGGTTTTCATGAATTCACAGAAAATGCTTGTGTACTTCGGTGTCGTGGCTTGATCAACAGGAAAAGCGGTAAAACCGATAAGACAGGTAAAAGTTGAAAATCTAAGCATACCTTCACATTTTCTTAAGCTCGGCCAGAATGGAGTCTTTGCTGGGCTAATTCTGGTCTCTGGGACTTGTGTCTAAAACCCTAACTTGGACTAATCTGGCATAGGTTTCTAGACATTTAGGATGTTGAATATATTAAATCTTTCATATTAAAGTGAAAAGAAGCCCAGGCTCTGAGAAATTAAATATTTTTCAGATAAAATGACGAGTTTTATTTTCCAATGTCTGCACTAAACACTGAAGCCAAACGGACAGTGCTCTGCTAGTTTATTGCGTCTTCACACACTGACGATAAATCAGGGGAAATTTTATAATCTTTAGTATCTTGGGATAAAACCAGCTCTCCCTTCTTAGCCTCACCTCTTTAATAAACAGACTACAATATTGTCTTGAAGCATCGCCAGATTTGACCTAAAATACCCACTGAAGCGATAAGAATCCCCAATATAGCAAAACATTTGTCCACCCCTCTGGAAGCCTCATAAAATTTTTATTACAAACACGCAGTCAGTTGAAAGATGATGCTGGTGCTTTATTTAAAGGGAAGTGAAGTAGGTATGGTTGCAGTACATATTAGCTGAAGCCAGACAGCTCAATGGATCAGATAATGTCTTATCTGGAGAGTTGAGAGATCCAGCAACGATCAACTTCACAGCTTAGTTCCCTCTACTTGCATTTATATATGTATACATATAGATATATATATAAAAAGATAATCATATGCAGACAACAATCAAGGAGAATTTATAAGCACTAAAACATTTTCTAAGAGTCAGTGTTCTAATTTCCAGTTTCTCCTTAAGTACCAGCCAGCCTGCAGGTAGTAGAACAGAGAATATACCTTTAAAGAAGCATGTGATCCAGGAGGCCAACACAGCCAGAGCATGCCTTAAATATACTTCTTATCAGTGCAGTGTTAAACTAAGAACAGTTTACCTGATATCTCACCTGGGTTCTCCCATTCACAAACGTACACACAACAACCCCTGGTACAGTACAGTTACTCACTCACACACTGAGCACATACGATCACGACAGACATGGAGAGACAGCCGAGAGGTAACATGAGCTAACCTGAAGATGCAGGAGACTGCGTCCCTGCGCAGGGAAAAGGCTCGGATATCGTACTGTAACAATGGAGGTCTTCTTTAATGCTAAACCTTATCCCAGCTGGTTAAAAACATTCTTAAGTACCGGAAATGTATTGCTACACAGTGTTACTCATTTGAGTCCATCTCTCTCTATATATTATAGATAATATATAAATGAATATTAAGCACAGTTTGAGGATATAGCTATATCTGCTATTCTTTTTGTTGTGAAGTACAGACGTGAATTATTTACAGACGAGGGTGTCAGTGCACTTTCAAGAATGGGAAGTCAGTTCTCTGTCCTTGAAGATGAGGGGAAATATTTAAATAGTGACGATGAAGTCTGACAGCTTTCAGAGTAGAGAACAGCAGCATGGAGCAGTGGGTTTAACTGCTCTGTTGAACAGCGAGTACAATGAAAGCTATCATCGATTTCACAAAAACGGCTCCCGAAGCATCTACATGTGAGGTGGCGCTCTAACACCTGCTTGCATTGATTTGCTTTGGATCCATAAGCCAACAGAGCAACTGATCACTAAGACCGGCCCCCACCCGCCCCTTCCTTTTCACAGCTAATAAATACAGAATAAAACAACACAATATTCCTTTTTTTGTCTGCACTCCCAAACTTGCTGGCCATATCCCCGTTTACAGATCAGAGGTCTGGGAAACGACTGGGATCTTCTTTGTAATCGGCGGGGATGAAGAAAATAGACTCTTCGAATTCGTCGTAACGGAATTCCTGAAAGGTGACGGTCGCTGTGATCGTGGGGAAGACGGGGATGTCTGTGAGGCAGGAAACACACGCAAAAAAAGGTTATTGGTGATCCTGCTCCTGAAACTCATCTACTCACAGGAATGCAACGACAGGTCGCTTCACATACCGAGTTTGACAGGAAAACCAGGCGGAAGTTTCATCTGGACAAACTCTCTGAGTTTGTTGAAGTGCTTGAACGGAGCTATGACCTCCAACACATTCAGTAATCTGGAAGCAGAAGAGAGTAAATCAGAACCTCACAAATTCTTACAAAAATAAATAAAAAATTAAAACGGATTCAATGCAATTCGAGATTTTGACTGAATTGCAAATCTTGGTAGAGGTTCAGCCACTTTCTCCACTCGACCTTCAGCACACACACACACACACACACACACACACACACACACACACACACACACACACACACACACACACACTTTCAAGTCATTCTAAGTGGTGATCCTCTGAATTTATTATTCATAACAGACAGATTCACATTTGATCACGATGTCATATGAAAGGCAGATTTTGCCTGGTTTGCTGTAATAACTTCGCCTGCTGATACAAGATTTCTTCGTCATTTCAAAGTTGCAGTCTTTGCGTCGCGCTCCTAAGCGGCATTCTAAGGAAAGAACATTTCCCCTTTAAAAGAAATATTCACTTGCTTTGTCTAAATGAAACTATTCCAGCATCAGCATTGGCTCTAAATGACCCTTTGATTACACCCGAGCTGAAACTAGATCACTTAAATAAATTTAAAAACAACAAAGTGATGCCAGTATGAACAAGAAAGGTAATCCTGTAAAATGAACACAAAAATTTAAAGATCTTATATATTTATGGACTTTATATTTCAGGTTAACAATTTCCATATATTATATAGTTTCATATAACACATAAATAACAAGAGGATAGTTGATACCGGCTATCTGCCGATATGCCGTGATTGGCATTTAAAAAGTAAAGGGAAGGCGGGAGAAATAACCTTTAAGCATGCTATGAGTGTTGATGTTTCATAGTTTCTCCACTAGAGGGCCTTCTGCAACTTCCCTGTTGGCAAGACGAGAAATCCATGACTTGTCGCAATAATCTTCTTATCTTGTCATTTTATCTTAGTAAGGACTAATAAAAAATAAATAAATAAATAAAAATAATAGAATGCTTTGTGTTTAATGTCTGAAAGAAATATAAAAAAAATATCGTCCTATATATCGGATTTTTTTATTACAAACTATCAGCCTTAAAAATTCTACATCGGCCTGGCTTTAATTTCTGTGAAGTACTTTTTTGTGCTGAAGTCTAAGGAATGTTAGATTTCCAGACTCAGGAAGTTATTTGTGCATACTAACTCATTTTTAGGACAAACGCACGATAATATAACACAATTTAACAGGTAGTAAACGCTCCCATTTTATTTACCCCTTCATTCATTCATGCACATATCAACTTTACCTCACTTCCATGTGTGGCGGTAGCTACAAGTTAGCCGTCCAGGTCTTTTCTCTTTCATGACTAAAACTGCCTTTCATGTAAAAGTTAAACCTAAAACACTGGAGTGACACTGATGGCTGCCCGTGATGATAATAAATCAGTTTCTGTGAACCCCCAAACCGATTCACAAGAAAATAGTCCAGTGTTTTATTTCATCAATCACACAAATCACACACACATGCAGTTTAGAGTGAAAGGTAAGCGGGCTGGGGAACTACCAGCACCAAGGCTGGAAATGATGCAAGAAGTGCAAAAGGTTTATCGTACAAATTATATTATTTATCATCAACAACTAGAGCACTGTCTATTTTGGGTCATTATGACATTAAAACCGAAAACGATCAAATACTAAACATAGCATATTAAACATTACAAAGAAAAATATGCAAAGGGGAAAAATTACATTAAAAAAACATTAGCTCTGATAAAGAGAGGTTTTTATTGCTGTCTCCATTAAGGTTCATTCAGTAGACAAGATAAAGCAATTTATTGCCTTTACTAAGTTCCCGTAATATTTAAACCCGAGCCACATCCCGCCTGAATCCCAAATGAGGGCAACGTGAAATGATCTTTTAAAGTGCTGGATCTTTTTTTATTAGTTCTTTCGTACACAGTCGCCAAAAGACTACTTGTGACCGCAAACAAAACCAGAACAGAAGGGGGGGGAGCTGGGAACGTGCAGCAATAACACTGAAACCAGTGCTTCTTAGACATGAAACATGTAGTTGATTGATGATGGAATTAAAAGCCAACTTTCTGATGCACAAACATGCAATGCACTGAAAGGATGGTTTTGTTCATTACATCCCAAAGATAATAAAGTATCTTTGGGATTAAGATGATTCCAAAGAGTTCCTGAAGAATTTCCTGATTCACACCTTGGCTCATCTGAACACTTGCATAGTAGTAGGGACAACAATCCTCAGGACAAACCCCAACACCTGTTAAATACCTGGGAGCCTCCCATCAGTGGCTTTAGAGCTAATTAAGCCTCTTGAATGAGCCGTGAAAGTTTCACAGACTAAAAAGAAGAACCTACACTGACTTAACCAAGTCAGATAAAATATTTTTTGGGGAAAAATCTTTTCCAAAATTTATTATCAACTCTTGGAAAAAAACAAGGTTTAAAATATATATATAAAAAAAAAAAAAGATTTAAAACTGAAAAACTCTTATCAGCCAGGCCCATCATTTGGCCCGACTCTGAGAACAAGTCTCGACACACGAAAGCCTTGCCGCTCCAAGGTTACAGGTGCATACAGTAAGGCATGAAAAGAAGCGAATAAGAAATTTTAACTTCAAACAAACCGTGCCGGGTTCCCATGGTGGCCAAGCTGAGCAAAAGAACATTTTTGGTGAGGGTGGTGAAGGTGGGGGAGTGTTTGAATTTTGTAATCTTCTCATCAGTGGCTCTCTCCCACAACCAGTTGAAGCCCTTTTGTCTACCTGGCCCAATTATCTGATGTGATTCATCTCATCTCTGCACTACCCTTTTCTAGTATCCCAAGTGTATCCACCCAGGCTCAATCTGCACAGAAAGCTTCGCAAATAGATCTAAGGAGCAAGGGATGTACTTACGACTCAATGCCTAGAGGGAAATCCTGGCTCATGGCTACAGTAGCTTTGAAGTTCTTCTTGCTTTCCTTACAAACAAGCTCTCTGCCAAGATGAGGTGGCCTGAAGGTGAGAAGAGGCACAGACGAACACAAAAAGATGTTATTTCACACTCAGCAGTTATACATATTTTCTTCTACCTGCCCTGAATAAATTCCTAATTACAGTGAGGACTGATGACATCGTAGAAAACACAAGGTGCTTACTTTCCGTGCTCCGCGGTTATGTACTCCTCCCATGAAATTGTATTGGGTGCTGGAGCTGTGAGGGACTGCCTTCTCACGGGCTGGAGGGCAGAAAAACATCCGTCAGTGTTAGCACCATTCACCGCTGGCGGATGAAGCCACGGCCCTGAATTCTTTCCTTCTCACCTCAAAACTCTGCTCACTGATGCTGCCTCCTTTACTTAAGCTCTCCATGATGGCTTTGTTCCTCAGGATGTCTTCTTCACTTAGGTGCTCCCGCCGTTTCCTTGACTCCAGCACCAGACCGTTCACTGCATAGAAGTCAGCCAGGAAGTTTCCAACTCTCTCCTGTACAGGAAACAAACAGATGGTGCCATACTTCCAATGCAACAGCAGTAAAAACAAAATTTCAAACTTGGGATGTGCTGCACAGGCTGTATGGAGGATCAAAGTGAGGCTTGTGATGCCTTCAAGGGGTCATGAGGTAAAACCTAAGGGCTAAGTATGTTTATTTCCCACTGTTGTAATGTGGTTGCTCAGTTTTCTCCAGAATACTGTCGGATTTTTAACCTTACACTATAAAACGCCTCGAGGCAACTGTTTTTGTAAAATGGGAAAGGTCCCGGTGCTTAAAAACCCCAAAGTTCCTTTAATATGTTTTTTCCCCCCTTCTTCCTCCTAATGTTGTCCCATTTCTTTTAATGGATTGGATTTATATAGCGCTTTTCAAGGCACCCAAAGCGCTTTACAATACCACTATTCATTCACTCTCACATTCATACACTGGTGGAGGCAAGCTACAGTTGTAGCCACAGCTGCCCTGGGGCAGACTGACAGAAGCGAGGCTGCCATATCGCGCCATCGGCCCATCTGGCTTTTGCTTTAACCATACTGTGAAATAAGCCTTACTGTTTTATCCTCTCTGAAGAGCCAGCCGATCTGACTACGGGAGAAAGTGATGGACTTGGTAGAAAGGGTTGCAGAGTAGACGTCGCTGCTCATCAGAATATCCACCTCCTCTTCTGTCTCCATCTCTGACTCCTTGGGGCAAAAACACTGAGTCAACTTCTTGCTGTTCATTTCTTTCACATCTTTCTGATAACATGATGTGAAACAGAGGTCTCCTTATGCCCCCCCAGTTACCTCGTGGTGTATTCTTTGGTACACTTTTGCTTCATTGTCCAGAACCACAAAGGACTGGGACGGTGCGGCGTCGCCGTTGAAAATGAAGCTAAGATCGCCGCGCTGACATTTCATATCGGTGAAGTCTATGAGAGTGGTGTCAAGTCTAAATCAAGAGAGAGGAGGAAGAGTGTGTGAAGATAGTTACGTCCTACTTTTCAGAGCTAAAAGAAGTTCTCGACCTCAATAGGAAACATGCTACATTAAACACACAGTGGTGTAGATGGGGGCAGACTTTAGCTAGTATTTATATCTTACCTGATATTGATGCCCTGCTTGTAGATTTTACAGGCATCGGATGGCAGCATCCGGGACAATAAAGGCACTACAACAGATGAGACGTGCATTTATTCAATAGTGACTTCCTGCTGTGTTCGCACTTAATGGAGGGTTTTGGGTGAGGTTACAGCTCCGGAAATTTTCAAAGGATTTAAAAATCAAGAGCAGCCTCAAACTATTACACGCTGTAGCTGTGTGTGAGAATATGTTGCAGAAAATTTCACATTTGTGTGAAAGTTAAAACTCACCCCAGCTCTGAAAGTCCCAGTGCAGCTCCAGATAAAAGTCACCGAGCTGCACCAAAGCATTCAAACACATCAAAAGGTCAACGCACAACATAACAGAAAGTTCAGATTATACGTGCATCATCACTTGATATTGCATGCTCACGGGTAGTCAGCAGACATTTAACCAAATCAATACAGAGAAGGTTTTTCAAACTTTATGGGACTAAAGGTTTAACGATGTCAGTGGAAAACCTGAGTTTGTCATCACAGTGTTTAAATGAGTCTCACCTCTCTGAGAGCTTTGAGTAATTTTGGCCTCTTGTCCTCCACACTCTCCCTCGACTGCTGCTTTAGTTTCCGCAGTATTGCTGTGACTGGGGGGAGACAACAGGGATGGATCATAATGGATGTGTATTATAAAAATGTGGTATGACTTTCAAACTCATTTTTTACATTGTGTGCCACATACAGGCCTCTGTGATCTTAAGTGGGCCGGGCAGGCGAAACTGTCCTTTCTGTCAGCGTAAAGATGTTTAGCTACACATTAAACCCCTGAAATATCTTAATATAAGAAAAAGCAGTGGCAATTTTAACAGCATGTCTCAGTTTTTCTAAATGATTTCATTGTTCAGCTATTACTTAATTCCTCTGGTTTGCATGAATGGTCATAAGGCTATCTTTACCAAGACTGTAAAACATATAAAAATAAAGTTAAAGGTCCCCAAAATGTATGCCCTCCTTCACATTTTCAGCCTGCCAGTGGGCCAGACTGGAGTCTTTGCCAGGCCGATTCTGGCCACCTGGCCTTATGTTTGACCCCGATCTAAAGTCACAACTGTGCATTTTAACAGGAGCTGCTGAGTGCATGTTATTAATACATTTTTAAACCCCTAAAGCATGAGTATTGGCACAAGCCACAAATATTTTATGGTGGTCACCCTCTCTTCCAGCATTTTCAGATGACCTTTCGCGCTGAGGGAGATATGAGTGCCAGGATATGCATATTTCACAACCAGTCCACAGGACTGAACTCTGTCACCCAAACCCCGACACACTGATTGCCACAACGCGTCAGTTAAAATTGTGTGATTTTCATAGATTATTACATAACACAAAAACACTGAATCCCACCCAGCTTTATATAATTTATATAACTGTGCAGACACCACAGCCGTGTTTGGATCGGCTGATGTAACCCGTTGGCTCGTGAAGTGCACGACTTCCTCTCACAAACTGACCAGCGTCCTCTCAATGATACCAGAATGAACCACAAAAAAAAAAAGAAGAAAAAAAATTATATCTCAGCATATCTCACACGTATCCTTGGTTATTTCAGCCAGGGGAAATATTAGGCAGAAAATAGACATGACCGAGGAGAGAAGTGCTGACGAGGCACACGCTGCTGCACTCGGGTAGTTCATAATCGCACGTCCAGATAGCGAGCTGCTGACACGATGGGCACATGTGTAAAAGTGAAAGCTGATGACCAATGATAAGACTGCAGTGCTTTGTGACAAGCTATAACACACACAAATAGACACTTGACATTTGGCAAACCCCATTATTATTCCTTGCTCTCTGTCTCTCTTTAACACCAGCTGTGCACCGGCTGTAATTTAGCCAAAGATTTAAATCTAAATATCCTTTGTCACTGGATTATGAATTTCTATGCATGGTTTAAATGCACCCGGCCCCCTCTCTGCCCCTCTGCCACCCCTTCACCCTTGTGAGTGATGTGACCTTCTCAAAAGCAAAGCTCCCGGTCCCAGTCCCAAGACAGCCTGCCACAGCAAGCACAGAGAGCCGAGACGCATACTAACAAGGCTGAGGGTCATTATTCAAACTACCAGGCCTCAAACGCTTTGTCGCAGGCTGTGTAAGAAAATGATGCTCATAGCTCACTCGTATCATCTATAGAGCCAAAAGCAAGAACTAAAAATGTGCAGCTCAGCACAGCTACAGAAACTAAAATAAATTATTTACTATTCAGCCCTTTTAGCAGACAATTTATATGTTACTTTAGCTTGAACAAATCGCACTAACTTAACCCAAAACCTACAAGGACAGAGGAGCGAATATATCTCCAAAGCATTAGCTGGGACCTTTTACATGTCATTTGACCCATTTCACTAGATGTCGAACCTAAAAGCGGTAGCATCGTTAAGCAGGGCAGTGGCAAGCTTTAAGCTTGGGGCTAACACTAAGCCATTGCTAAGGCAGCGTTCCAGCCCATCTGGATGGTGAGTGCTCAGAGAAAATCCCCACCATAGCTTTTTAGATGGGATGGCCAGACAGCACTTGTTGTGGTTAAACACTTACATGACTAACAAATGATCCTTTGAATACTAACACTTATCTCATTACCTTACGACAATACTGGAGGAGACAATTTGCTAGAAATTCTACATCTTCAGCCTTATTACACAAGTTTTATTTGTCAAAAAAAAAAAATGAAACACTGATCTAACCCTCATTTAATGTAGACATGTTCTCTGAAACTTAAGATTTCATCTATAATCAGAGTAACTCATTTGATTCCTGATGCCAGTGCAAAGCATGTGGGGAAAGAAAATCCAACCAAAACACTGCAGCTATCAAGCTGATGTTCAGTAACACCACTACAATATGAACATTCATACAGAACACCTTCCCAATTACCGATATGATTGAATAACCCACAAATACTGTCTAAAGAACACATTGTATATCTATATAACCCTCAGATAGGCAGAACTCAGCCTAACTGTCAAAACAGGGAGTGTGTATGATTGCAGGTGTGACACTGAGATTGCAACAAACAGATCCAAATATGAAAAGCTCAAGTCAGTCTACAGCTATTCAGAGTAGTTTTAGGCTTACTCATTTGCCTGTCGCCGTAGCTGATGGCTTCTGCTAGAGGACTCCATCCCTGTGCATTTTTTATCTTTACAGGTGCATTATGGGCCAACAGGAGGAGAGCGCACTCTGAAAAGGAGGAAAAAGAGAAGAAAACAACCAAACAATGAGTGACAAATGTGATTAGTTCTACAGTTCTGTTACTGCTGCACTATCACTACATGCATTGTTATTAGAAACAATTTTAATATTTGCAAAAGGCCACTATATAGTGTTCTGCACATGCTCAAATTGCGCTCATTTACAGGACCATGATTTGAAGGGTTGGTAAAACGGGTTTACCCACAATAATGTTTCTCATGCTGTATACTGCTGCAGCACTCTGTGGACTTCCTGACTAAAGTGCTTCTCTTTAAGGATCCTCTCCCAAAAAAACCCAAAACAGTTTGCTTTAATCGGTGAGCTGGCCTGACAACATGTTTAGAGCTGTGGGTGCTGAAATCACACCACAACCATTGCCTTTAACTTATGTGAATGTAATCTCATCCATTACAATGTCAGGGTTTTAACAGCAGAGAGCAGCAGGTTCAAAAATGGCTCGAAAGCGACATGTGGTTGATATTAGTCATAACAGGCTGTGTTTGTGTCACTGTTTGACAACTGAAATAACAAAGTGTACATCAGAGCAGCTTCAATTTAGAGTAATTTCTATAAAGACACAGTGCATGGGCGCAGAGAGAGCAGGAGAGAAGCAAACAGATGGTAATGCTGGCCACATTAGAGACAGACACATGCTTACGCTAAACATTTCCTGCATGTCGGCGGAGTTGCCATAAAAACTAAAAGTAGTACACTTGGTCTTCAGTTACTCAAATGACAGGAGTGCATGAAGACTCTTGACTTTACTCATTCCTACAGTTATACTTGGCAGATTTGGCTCTAGCAAGGAAATAATGGCAGACTGTGAAACAGCTGTCTGCATCTGGATTAAGTTGAGGCAGCTGTTCTGTCTTCATTTGATGGCATGCCAAACTAGGCATCAGACAGCCACTTTGTTAAACAGTGAAGTAGGTACGGGGCAGCTGTGGCTCAGGTGGTAGAGCGAGTTGTCCACTAATTGCATGGTCGCCAGGGCAAGAAACAAATTCTTTTCTAATAGTTCAGTTTAATCTGTATCAAATTAAGGTTTCAGGACTAGAGGACTTTGCGTGGTACACAGACTACAAAGAGCTTTGAGTCAAATTTGTGTTATAATTGACACATAAATGAAATTGTGTCTCTGTGCCCATAAATTGGCTTCTTTGTATGCAATTACTGATATATGTGGATTTCTCTGAGCCTAACTAATGTGTCATACCAAGATTATGTTATCGCTGCTCTGCAGAGGTCAGATAAGACACGGTTATGCGCACAAAGGGTATGTGGGCTATTCCAACACAGGAATAGGGAACTGCTGCGTTCAAAGGGGGCTTTTAATGAGGATTCAAAATACTCTTTTAATAAAGCCATGTTAGGCCACGGAGAGCACGGCAGATTTAGTCAAATTTCCTGGGCTTAAGCAGATACTGGAAGATTACTTTTTCAGAGTGCTCTTGGTAATTTTGTTTAATCCAGTGCAAGGCAATAATAATAATAACAATTTTAAAATGAGGTTATTTCATTTTACTACTCTATGGTTCAGCATTACCTTTGTGGCCCAACATGACAGCCAAGTGAAGAGGTGTGTTTCCTGGAATTAAAAAAATAAACACATCAAGTAAATATCAGCCTCTAGCACAAACACTGTAAATGGAAATGGAAACATGACAGCAGAAAGCTTACCATGCACATCCTTCTGGGAGATGCTGTGGGTCCTGATGAGAGAGGAGAGCCTACGCACATCTCCCTTAAACACGCATTCATGCACAGGGAACTCCAAGTCGTCACTGGTCAGGATTATTGGGTTCTTGTTGTTGTCGCTGACAACTGATGAGTTACCGTTGATGTTGTTGGCATTGAGCTGCTGCTGTTGTTGTGCCGAGGTTTTGATTGACTTCTGGAAAGCCTTGTTGGACTTGAAATGCTTACCGGTGCCGTTAGAGATAGTCCCGTTGGAGGTCTCATCGTACGTGTCCATTATCTCGTCATTTTTGTTCGGTTTCTTGTGGTCCTTTCTCATGGTGCGTATCTTCTCACCTGTCATGATGTCTATCGTGCGGTAACTGGTGAACTACACACGAGGCTAACGTATGGTGAAGATGCGATATGGTAGTGGGCATTAGCAAAAACTCCACAAATATGAAAAATGCTCAGTCCTATTAGAAATTTTGAGCTAACGGCGACGCTTTTTCGCAACGCTTCTGTTATTAAAATAGCGGTACGCGGTTCCTAGGACACGTTAGCTAGCTGCAAGAAAATGAATATGGTTTGATTTATCTATGGGTGCGGCGATGAAAACAAAAAATAATGACAAACATTAAAAAAACCACACACACAAACAATGAATCGGGATAATAAGAAAGAAGAGCAAACGACTACATCGTTGTCTCTTCTACCGCGTCTCTCGGATGCAGGTTTTAAAACGGTATCGACGCTTTGCGGCTGAATTCAGGAGAATCGGGCGATACAACAATACTGAGCCTCAGCTAACATCTCTGCTAACCCCGTTAGCAGGCAACTGACAGATCTCGCGAGATTATTGTATTGCGTCATCTTTATGAGACGCGCGTACTTCTCCAGAAGCAACTCGCTGGCTAGCTAACGAGCTTGTTTTTGTGTACAAGAATGGCGACCTCTAAGAAAGGGAAGAAAGTTGTTAATCAAGAGGAACTTCGACGGCTAATGAGGGAGAAACAAAAGCAAGCCAGTGACAAGAAACGCGTCGAGTCTCCGTTTGCTAAATACAACAGTCTCGGCCACCTCAGTTGTACCCTGTGCAATGTGCAGGTGAAGTCCGAACTGCTGTGGTCGGCGCATGTTCTTGGGAAACAGCACAAAGAAAAGGTTGCTGAGCTGAAGGGAGCAAAAACTCAACCGGTGACACCGCAGAGTCAGCCACTGAAGCGGAAAGCACCCGACGACGAGGACGTTAAAGGAAAAAAGGCGAAACCCGCAGCGGCTCCTGGTCAGCCTTCGTTAGGACTGCCAGGAAATTTCTTTGAGAAACCCAGCGAGAGGGCAGCTGCTTCTTCACAGAAGACTGCAGGACTGAGCCTGCTGGCTGGAGTCTATGATGAGGACGATGATGATGATAATGAAGCTACTGGGGAGACATACAAACATAACAGTATGTTTGCACTGAAGCAATTTCCTAATGTTGTAAACCCGCTCAACATTTGGCAATAAAACCCTTTCTGATTCTGATTCTGACAGGTGAACAGGTGGCCACACATCCGCCTGCTCAGAAGGATGAAGCTGCAGGACTACCAGCTGACTTCTTTGACAGCTCCATCCCACCCACGCCTGCAATCTCCCATTCAGGCTCCATCCTCAAAGCAGACGTTCAGGAAAAGATCCCAGAGAAGAAAGACAACACAGCCGAGGCGCTCCCGGAGGGTTTCTTCGACGATCCGGTTAGAGATGCCAAAGTGCGCAACGTGGACGCTCCTAAGGATCAAATGGACAAGGAGTGGGAAGAGTTTCAAAAGGAGATCCGACAGGTGAACACAAAGTCCGAGGCCATCGTGGCAGAAGAAGACGAGGAGGGGCGACTTGAACGTCAGATTGATGAAATTGATGAACAAATTGAGTGTTACAAGAGGGTGGAAGTACTGAGGGACAGACGGGATGTGGTGAAGAGCAAGTCTCTGCCCAGAAAGCAGGAACAAGTGGACACTGGCGACAGCACTGAAGAAGAAGAGGAGGAGAATGAAGAGGAGTTGCTGGGGCTTTTGTCGCAGGACTGGAGAGCCAAAGGAGCTCTGGCCTGACTTTCTCTTGATATGTGTGACTGACCTCAGTTTTATTCAGAATATTGTTATAGCCTTCCTCAAGGTGGATGCCAATTTGTTCCAGTTTCCAAAAACTGTGAAGTTTGTGAAAATGTCTATCAAATCTTTCTCCCTTTGTATATTTCAGACTGGATTGGATATAATTCTAGTAAAAGACCTGAGTGCCACAGACACATGAGAATTGCCACTTTGTCTTATGACACATGGGAATCCAACAATCAAACCTTTAACTGTATGTTTATTCATTGGTGCTCAAACAAAGACATTCATAAAATCTCTCATTTACATACAGTAGCAGCATGGACCCAAAATCTATGCAATGGCGACCAAAGCCAGCTAACCCATGTCCCGCAAAAACAATTAGTCGCCTACGTTAAGTTATAAATAATGCGTTCATGTTACATAAAAAGGAACATGCAAAGCACAACAGAATTAAAAAATGCAACATGTTGGATTATGTCTCTAAAGCAATTTTTTTTTTATCATCCCAACCCCATTTACAAGGTAACTAGATTAGAATACATTTTTACAGCATACAACAAAGTCTGAATATGACAAATTTATGATGTAAGTACAACATTATGAGGCCATTTAAATGGCATAAAATGAGTCAAGTCCAGAGTGACGATCAGTGCTTCTTATACTACCTGTTACATATTGTGAGCTATGTCTTCTGCCTTTCCACTGCAATTCTACACAGGTAACATCTAAATCATTTTGTTATTGCTACATATGCCTCATGAGTTACGGCTTTAAAAATCTTTTACGTGACTTTAAGTGTTCGTAGCCCTTCAAATCTGCAAAACATCAGGAAAATGCATAAAACAGAACCACAGTCACTAGATATACATGTACAGATGGATAATATACATGATCCAAACCATCTGAATAAGGTAAATGAGGAGGAACAATCAAACTTGTATCCAGCGTAGAAAATAGCATACAAAAGTATGTTTTTGGAGAAGTAAGGAAATTGTCTAAAACCAAAACAAAAGCCTGACAAAGCTGTTTATAGTAGTCATTTGTAAACATTCATAAAATTCTATCTCATGTTCTATAAATAAAGTTTACGTGAGTTGTACCAGGTGCCGGCAGGAGGAAAGTCTGCTATACACTGACAGTTACAGCCTCAGTAAAAGCTAAATACACAAAAACTTTACATCAAGATGAGACAGTTGGTCCAAGGAACGAACAAACCAACCAACAAATAAAGACAAGTACATGAACACTGCAAGTCTTAAGATTCAGGGTAAAGCAAGAGAGTCAAAATAATTCACACTTATTTTCCATGGATTAATAATATAAACCGAGCCGTTTGTTAACATAGGAGCTGGATGTTCTATATACAGATACTCATTTGGATTGCTGTTAAAATTTAAGATGCTTTGGGGCTGACACTAAGTCGAAATGGACTCGAGGATGGGGAGCGAGTACGGGGAATGTCAGTGTCACTTTTTCCACAATCAGTAAGATAAATATTCAGTTCAGGAAAGTGCAGCAATTACAGAAAAGAGGCGGAAAACCCAAACCCCACAGACCCAGCTGGGTATTCAATACTGTTCACTGCTCTCGGTGATGATGATGTGCTCACAAACCTAAAGCAGCTCTCAGCTCCTTCAGCGAATACTTCTGATCCCCGTCAGTGTCAAAGCACTTGACGATACGATGGCTGGGTGTTGATGTTCCAAATATTTCCCTCAGGTCCTCGTAGGTCAGACTCAATGAATTTTGTTCAGCATCTGTCTGCTGGAACATGCGTTCCAAGTCTGTAACAAAAAATATTTTAATTACAAACAAAATTTGTACACTTTGGAAATATTTAATTTTCTGCTAAAAGCAAAGCAACAAGTTCTGGAGCCTCCTCACTTCTGTCCTGTTAGTTTGTTTTAAAACATCACATAGCTTATTAAGATTTAAAGAAAAAAAAATCATAAAGAACATCAGGATTCAGCATTTATGATTTTAGAGTTAGAGCCGAAATACAAGGCATATACAACCACCAACAAAAAGTTGCCCAGTCTTCAGCAGATACATGTACTGCACATATAGTGACTGGGTGGAAATGCAAACTGCAATTTCCTAATTGTAAACAAATATGGTATATAACTGCCATGGTGTGGCTCAGTTTACCACACAAAACTGAACCTGTTTAATCCAGAGGTTGTGGCATCACTGCTTAGAAAGTGACCGTTCACAGTAGTGTCCTTCTTCCGTCCTGCAATCAATACCTGCACTCATGAAATTCAATTATTTGCTCTTAATTATGTTTCATTTCATGCCAGGACATTTGACAGAAATCTAATTTCATAGGTTTAGAGCATGTCCACACATTTACAGTTTTCTAAGAAAAATGCATTTCCGCACCACTCTAGCATTAGGAACCCTACAACTGAGTCTTTTAGAAATGCCTGATATTAGGTTTGCTAGTATGTGTGGAGATGCTAAAACATTCTTCTGACAACAGATCATTTTCATATAAGTGTGGATTTAGCCTCACTGTACTACAAGGATATGAAAGGACTGCGATGGTTTTGTTCTTGCAGCGCCTCGAAAGCTCATTAACGCAATGTATCCCTTTTGCTGAATCAATGCAAAAAAAGTATCAAAATAAGATTAGGGGATTATGCGCTGGGCTATTTGTTGGCTGAAAGGTAGTCTTATCATCTTGGTAAGGTTGCCAGGCAACAAGCAGAGACTCCTTTCATTACAGCGAAGAATCAATCGTCTCATTTAACTTCACAATAAAGCCAGCGTGTGTAATTCCCAATATTTTGATTTTTTTTCTTATGAATGCTGAGATATGTATTTTATAGTGTTAGAGTGCACCTGTCAGAGAACCGATGCCAGGCAGTGACACAGTCTTTGGACATTTTGTCCAAATATGTCTCCTCGAGCGGTTTGCAGTTAAAAAGGGAGGATGCCTGCTCGTCTGTGGCTCTGTCAGCGGGGTGGTGATCTCTGTCAGAAAATACATAAATAAAGAAGAAATAAGCATTAAAATGCAACACGGGGCAAATATGACCTCTGTGATGAGCTCCCTTTTGTCTACACTTTACCCTGCACATCCCCCGGTGTTGCTTTGGTTGTTGTAGCTTCGTTCACCGCCTCAGTTGCTGGACTTTCACTGCTGACTGCTGCTTCAGGTGCTGGGTCATTGTTGTTCAACTGTACAGCAGAAGATAAAATAAAAAGTGCTTACAGTGTTCCTGTAAATCCTGGTATCAACACAACGCCACAAAATCATCAAAGGGAAGGGAAAAAAAGGCTCATCATATTACTGACGCTTTGTTTTGAGCCGTTCTCTAATGAGGCCACTCTCTGATGAAGATCTGCCACTGTAGAGAGGAGGATGTGGATCTGCTCATCAGTCCATGTGTGGTGCTGCTCCTCTGTCTTGTTAACCTCACTCATGGCTTTTCTCAGGTCTGTTATGTCCTATAATGATTAAAAAGAACATGTCAACCATCTCATAGTTAAGGGAAAATAGATTTTATACCAAGATGTTAACAGGTTCAGGTTGACAGTGTACCTCATATGACTGCTGCAGTCATGGTATCAGGTAGATGGAAGTGTACAATTACTTTCTGTGTGTCTTTTATCTTCCTGTTGTGCTAATGAAAAATAATGTGGAGAAAACATTCTGCAGTCGTCTCGGATATTTGACCTAGTTTCACTCTGCAAACTAAAGCATCTAAGCTCCCAAAATAGATTGGCACTTGTTTCATGTATTATGGATGGAAACACAAGGCATGAATCCAAGAAATGACAGGACCTTCTTAACCCAGCAACTCCGTCAATGTAAGCTTGACAAGAACTGCAAAAGCATGCATGCATTTGTGGTTTAACAAGTTAATCTCGCTGTGGCGAAGTTCACCTCAGCTTCTGGTTTGGATCTGTGTAACAGTTAAGCAGATCAACTAACATTTCATCGACTGAAACGCCTTGGTCATGTCTGAGTAGATATGTCTCAATTCTGAGTGAGACTGAAAGTACATTAGACAGCAGGACACCAAGTTATTCAACGCATTCATTCCAGTGCGCGCAGTACTTGTTTTATGCGCACACCTGTCTCTATACGTCCATACATAAATAATAAATAAGATCTGCAGCCTTCAGCAGCATTTGAAGGGAGCAGAGATGTAAATAAAAACAGACAAGCTGTCAAACAACATAAGTGAAATCCAACTTTGACATTGACTCATAAAATAATTTTTCAGCTTTGCTCATGTGAAATACTAAAGCTTGAAGCCCTATCCTATTTCTGAAGGAATACAGCTACTGATTATTCTGTGATGGTTGTCAGCTGCCAACACTGCATTAACCCTTCAATATTTGTGAAAAACTGCTGGGAAGGCTATACTCATGGACCCTTCTGCCTCTCATACAATTTATCAACATTGAGAAACAGTCGTAACTACTGAGACACACTGAGATATATAACCACTGGCTACTTTATTAGGCATATCTTGATAGTGCCAGCTAGGATCCCCTTTTTCCTTCAGAACAACCTCAGTTCTTAGTACATAACGAGTGGTTATTTGAGATACTGTTGCCTTCCTATCAGCTCAAAACAGTCTGGTCATTCTTTTCTGACCTCTGGCATTTTCACCCAGAGAACTGCTGCTCACTGGATATTTTCTCTTTTTCACACCATTCCCTGTAAACCCCAGAGATGGTTATGAGGAAAACTCCCAGTAGAACGACAATATGCGAAATACTGAGACTAGCCCATCTGGCACCAACAACCATACCACATTCACTTAAATCACTTTTATCCCCCATTCTGATACTCATTTTGAACTTTCGCTCATCTTGACCATAACGACATGCCCAAATGCATGAAGCAGCTGCCACGTGTTTGGCTGATGTTCCTAAACATGCAGTTGAACAGGTGTAACTAATAGAGTGGTCACTGAGTGCATGTGGATAACACATGCACTCAGATAACACATGCACTCAATAACACAAACAAGAGGGTTATGTACATTCTAGAAGGAAAGTAAAAAATTAAGAATAAAAATAGTTACATTTAAGTGACTAAAAATGTTTTTTGCATGTGTAACTACACAGAGCAAACTATTAAAGGGAATTTTTTCTGTTCTCTCGTTTGCTTAAATCTGCATAATTAACAATTAAAACAAAACGTAAAACCTAATTGCTTATACCTATATACACTTTCTGAATCAAGTAGCTTTAGCCATTTTCGCTTCAGTTTAAAAGACATTTTTCCTTCAGAAATATTAAAGATATCTGTGCTCCCTGACATGACACTAAGACAAAAGAAGAAAAACTGAGTGTTTAAAGCAGTCTCAGATTTTTGCTTTCAGAAATTGTTTGCGCATTTAATGTAATTATTACCTGAAATCTTTCCCAGGTTTATTATCAACATACATTAATGTAACTGCATGCAAACAATGGCCAAATAAGGAAAAAGTACAATTAGTCAACTGCAAACATACACAAGCAAGAAGTACAAAAGCAATCTGAAAGTGTGAATGTGTGGAGGAAGCGCTTTCAAGATCTGATATGCTCTTTAGTCACAACATGTAGTTGTACCAACTGTCAGTTGTTCAATCCAAACTATTACAAATGTCACTGATAAATTTACCACTGTCTCCTTCAAGTCGTCATCTTTCTTCTGAGTTTCAAGAGCAGCCTGCATAGTCTTCACATCGTGTTGTACACTTGTAAGCGTGCTCCCAATTGTAGCAACACTCTGGAAAAGAAAAATATTTGTAAAGTCACTTCTAACAAAATTTTTAAAAGGGGGAAAAAAGTACAAGGCATCTTTTTTCTGTTTTTATTACCCTTTTCTTCTCACCTTTTGAAGCTCTTCTACTGTTGTTGGAAGGCTAATTAAATCAGCAGCGGATTTCAAGTTGGCCTTTAAATGGTTTACAGCAGAGTCCAGCAAACTGATCTGTACAAATAAAAGACACAAACCATCCACTTTATTAGGAACACCTAACAAAAAATGCAATCTAATAGAACATCCCTCAAATTTACCATCACTAATGTTACAATATTCTGTTTGTTTTACATATTTAAAACAAATGTATGTGGTGCTTTTGGACTGTATTACTATTACATTATTATACTAGGTATGTTATTTTGTCCATCTTGCTTTGAATTTGAATGTTTCAGTAAAAATGTAACATGTTTGTTAATAAATTACTAAAAAGCTGACGTCTTAGTCTGGTGACTTCAACAAACTGGCATCTTTATATATTCAATCATTTTATCTCAGCAAACCTAAACTTAAGACTAAAGAGACTAAATAAATGTAAAAATCTTCTTCTTTGTTCCTACCTATCATTTCAGAAAATTAAAAAAAATCCAATCCAATTTGTAGGAACATAAATTATGCATTTTCTTTTTTACAAGTTAACACCACAAATTAAAAAAATATACTTTAACTACTACTGTTGGCACCACTTCTATTTCATGCATTATATCTGCAATTTCGAAAACTTTTCTAAAGCAATTTTCAGCTACATGGTATGAAAAGTGCATCATCCTGAGTTAAATCTCACTCTAAGTTTAACTACCACTCAGTAGCTTATCATTAACAGCTCAGTTTTGTATGTATGACTGAGTAAATGTCGAGGTGGTTTCAAAACCTCCAGACAGACATTATGACTGACCTTTCGGTTCATTTCTGTCAGATTGGACCAGAGTTTGTTCAGGCCTCTGCCACCGTTCTCAATATCATCAAGCTGTCTCTCCTTGTTTTTCAGGTCCTCGCTTAATTTTGGTATTTCACTTGACGAAACCTTCTGGCTGGATTCCACTGTAACAAAAAACAACATAAGTGTTAAAATAAAGGAATATGTGACTGTTTAACTAGCATATAAAATGCTTGTGTACAAAGTACAAGACCTTTTTTTTCTTTTCTTTTCAGTGATAACAAAAAGATAACAAGGTTTGTTTAGGAGTCTTACTGCTGTGCAGCTTTTCTTTCAGGGAGTCCAAATCTTCTTTCAGAGCAATCTGCATCCATATGAGCCCAGCACAGGCCATGACACAGGCAGCTAATATGATGAACAGAAACAAGGGATAGCACACATTGCAGCACTGTGTGTAGCTTCTTCTGTAAAGAGAAGAAACACAGTAACGTGAGACAGCTTTACAGCCGTACACATTCTTCCATTTTTAATGAAGGAGATATTTTCAGAAGGCTGTGTGCTATGTTATGGGAATTATGAGGATTATTTGTAAGCAATCATGCTTCAGAAATCTGGATGGGTAGATTCTATACAGTCAATGATTTTCCTGATGCTCCGAGCACAGAAGCAGGAGAGTGAATTGATCTGACAATAAAGAGGTTTTCTTTTAATCTCTGCACTATAAAGGCAGTGTGCTCGATGGGAGCTGACTGTTGAAATGATGCTGAAAAACATATTTATTATTTTTACATTTTCCCATGTATCCCTGAAGTTTATAAAATAGTGACAAGCCAGTCCCAAAGCATGACACATTAAAACACAAGCACAAGTTATTTAAAGTGAATTCAGAGGTAGAACTCACTTTCAGATTTTCTTTAGAAACTCAAAGTGAATTTAAGGCATCTTATTAATGAGGTCAATTGCGTAGGAAAAAACATGCTATACACACGTAACAAAATCTCGTTAAACTGCTTACTTACTTCCCAAAGTTGACTCCGCCGTTCATGCCGTTGAAGTCGTCATCGTCGGAACTCGAGTCCGATTCCGAGTCCGGAGGCTCGGTTCGGAGAAGCCGGTGACCGGAGCCCTTTTTGGTCTTCTTCCTCTTGCTGTCCCCGAGACCAATCAAAGCATTTAGCTCCTTCCTCTTCTTCATCTTCTTTTGAGGGGTCAGCGAACCCGCCGAGCCCGATTTAAACCCCACTAAATCCAATGTTTTGTCCAGTTTGGTAGATGTTAAGTTTACGGAGCGGAGCTAAGCTAACTTAACGTCCTTTTGCTAGCTTAAATTTCAACCAGGCAATGGTGCAAATAGATAAAAACACATCGGTTTTTTGGATTCTTTACCATACAAATAATGCACGAACAAAGTGTTCGGTGTGACGTTACCCTCCGACAAATAAAGGAGCTTCTCTAAAATAACTTGTTAAACGCGCTACCGGTTAGCTTCCTCGGCTAGCATCTGACAGCTTGCTAACGTTTGCTAATGCTGGTCGCCGCTGTGCTCTTACAACGTCTCATTGAATTTTAAAATTTGCTGCTCTGACCTGTGTCATTTCCGAAACACAGCATTCAAGTGTTTAAATAAATCAATACAACCTGTCGGTCATATCGTAAACATATTTCCAACAACAATTTGTTCTGCTGCCTGTGTTGTTTGGGTAGGGAGTCCCAGTAATCTCACAGCTCATTGGTCCAAAACGGTGCCACTTCCTGCGCTCCGTTTTGACAGGGAGCGAGCCATGGGAGCAAAACACCAGCCGTCCCCGACAGACAGACAGCAGTCGCACGGTCGTGTCAAAAAGTGACAGATAATATTTAAACTGTTGTAAATGACTTATAATCTGTCACTGTGAGCCAGGGTTTTGCAAATAAAAGAAGACCGATAACAGTGGAACACAGAGTAGGTGCAATAACGCTGAGTCATATATAAATATATATGAAACAAAAAATTTGATGGAGCTTTAAAGAAAACAGACGACAGTCTATGAATATTTAATCATTTGATTACAGTCTATTATATACTTTAAAAGCACCTGTTGTCTTGTAATGTTCCTACCTTTCATGCTTTGCTGAGGGAGGTTACATGCAAGAGTGTCAGCCAATTGATTCAGAAAATCTGGTCATAATAGTTTTAACTGTGCCTTCTTTAACTGATAAGTGATGTTTTCCTACTTCTCAAAACACTGGAAAATTTCACGGTGTAATCACTGATGATTGTATTTTTGTGTTGTCTTTTATTACTTTTTTGTTTTTTGGTTTCAAGTGGACTATAATGACTGAAATAAATAAAGTTCACTTAAGTTCAGGATGTAAATTACAGTACAATAATTAAGAACAGTGTTGTGCACATGGCACACATAATTTAAATATCAGATAAATATAATACAATATAATTCTCTCTCTTATTTTGTGTATTTGTGATAAAATTGGGACAAAGTTTATAACAGCATAACAATAGGGGTTTATATGTTAACTTCTTGGTTCTTTCATTTTTCCATGTTTTTAGATGAGGCACTGTTTTAAAATATAGGCTTTAATAATGTTGCTAAAATACAAACCATGATGACATTTTATAATTAACATGGAAAAAATTCTTATTGCAAATTAAAGATATGCTGTTTAACAACAGGAGGAGTTGTTGTGGTTAAAAAATAACTTAGCAAACACTTGCATCCACTTACACCTACATTAGAGATTGTACTCGTTCAGTTATGATATTCTTTTATAAGATCCTATTTATACACTTTAAAAATAGGGACTTAAAGTAGTGATCATTTTCATCCACAAGTAAAAGAGTTTATGCTTTTTAAAAAAAAAAAAATTCTTTGTACTTTTATTCCCTCAGCAGTATTTACTTATTCATGTATTTATTCTTTTTTTTTTTAAAAATGGTAACATTAATGATTCTGGGCAAAAATTAAAAATTAAAACTACTACCAGGTAAAATGAATAACACTGATTATTTTTCACTCACTGTGCACTGCTTTGCTGGGAAACATTAGGTTCTGGCTTTCATATGGATGGTATATTGACACCCACTTACACACTAGTGAAGATCAATCACACACCCTGAAGGGAATGGACTCCCCAAGCAGGACAACATACCCTGTCAGCCAAACCACAGAAAATACTAAGGAATGGCTGAAGGGTAACAATAATAATTCACTAATATTCTAAATAAATATTTAAAGGAAAAATCTTTAATTGAGTCAGAGCATCTGGGCAACATTATTCTCACTGCAGGATTAAATTCCCTGAAAACTTGGCTTCAAATCTTACAATTCTCCAAAGAATTAAATATTTATGAACAAATAAGCAACAATCAAAGTTAAGGCAAAGAAGAAGAAAAAAACCCTCAAGTCTGCTCTGTGTTGGTGATATTTTATCAATGTCATCATATTTTGATGGAAAATGTTGCCAAGTTGTGATTTGTTAATAAAAAAAATTCCATGCTACCTTTTTCCTCACAGGTTACCTGCTGTGTCAAACAAATGAGAAGACTAAAGAAGAAATACATTAATTACAGTTTCCCTCGGTCGCTTTGGTTCAATTCTCACAGCACAAAAGTCATTCTCACTACTCTTACTGCAGTGCTCCAATCAGTGACGCATTTCCTCACTTACATTTGACATTCTCATTGTTTTTACACACACTGCTATTGTTTCTAGACAGACTTCACTTCTAAAAGTATTCGTTACTGTGTTCACACACTTCTACCTTGAATCTGACAGCTCATCAAAACAGTTTGTACTTTTGTCACAAGTCTAGATTGCTCGCTTTCCCGAATACTGTCCAGCATTGCATTAATTTTTTCAATCAAATTACTTTAAACTTTTTTCAGATATGTGTGAAAGAATAAATGCAGTAACACACTGTCAGAGGTTTTCTTGCAACAAATAGAAATGCTCCTCTGCATAGTTTGCAGGCAACGAGTTGAGTTACTGTTGCCTTCCTATCAGCTCGAAGCAGTCTGGCCATTCTTCTCTGACATCAACATTGTACTTTCACGCAGACAACTGCTCCTCACTGGATATTTTCGTATTTCAGAAACCCTGGAGATGGTTGTGCAGGAAAAACCCAGTATATCAACAATGTCTGAAATACTCACACCAACCTGTCCGACATTCCTTATTCCGATGCTCGGTTTAAGCCTCAGCAGGCTGTCTTCACCATGACTACATCTCTAAATGCTTTGAGTTATGCTGGATTACTGTAATGAGCAGTGGAACAGGCGTACCTAATAAAGTGGTTGCTGAATGCATGTTGTTGACTTTACTGGACTGTACAGTAGTTGATGCTATGTTCTCACTATGTATATTCTTTGGCTGTTTTCTGTTTCTGAGCACTATTTTGCTTTTCTTCATCAGTTTTATAAAGTTGTTTTTTTTTAAATCCTTCACATTTCATTTCCAGAACTCTTTCCAAAGTAAGTAAGGTTTTGAGAAAAAACCTCAACATTTCAAATACTCAGTCTTTAAATGGTGTTGAAGCGATTGATGGACTCTTCATGCTTTACCAAATGGCAAAATGTTTGATTGTTGGAGTGTCTTTTGCACAGGTGAGCTCTGTTATGAAAAATTAACTGTTTTGAGAACTGCACGAAGAGTGGTGAGTCTGACTTCTCTCTTATGAGAATTGAGCCAAATCAGCCTTGACACAGGCTCTAAACTCCCAGTCACAGCCTGCAAACAAAGGGATTTACTGCCACTGTGTCAAAGACCACAAGACACCCGCTGTAGGCCACATGACCATGTCCCGACAGCTCCCAGTTGTTTCTGCACTGGTGCTGTGCGACACTGCCCATTTTGGTATCGATCCTCTACCAAGTAAATACCAATACTGATACTTTCATCTTATTAAGGCAGCTTACGGAAGGTGTTGTGTCAGATCTAATGAGAAGTTAGATGATTATTATATGTATTATTTCATTATTACAATTAATAAATTCTGAACACATTTTAATGACCACTAAATCTCTGTGATTCTTTCCACAACAACGAGTAAACACAACAAAACACACCATTCAGCTCCTCATATATTTCGAAGCTGTGTTTTTTGGAGACCTGGAATGTAAATGTGTCTGTCTCTAAACAACTTTGGCCCAAATTCTGCTGTTTAAATGTGCAATAGGCTATAATTAAAATAGACATGGCAGTCAACACAAAAAAGATGTCTGAGGTTTATTTTTTCATTTCTAAAAGCAATAATTTATTCAACACAATTCAGTGGGCTACAGACTGAGCCTAGAGGATAGAAACAAAGTATTGGTCCTATCATGCTAGTATTAGTCCAATACCGATACCAGCATTGGTATCGATATTACAGATATTGCCTTTATTTGCCTTATCGTGTTGTGGATCAAAATCAGAAAACATGTATATTAATTTCAGGGCCTCTGCGAGTTGCAACAGTCTGTGATTCATAAATTAAATAAGTTTGCCGTACTGTGGCGTAGAACGAAGAAAAGCTGCAAATCCTCACATCTGAGAAGTCTTGTTTGCATAATATTTTCATGAATTCAACTCAAACTATAAAACACAGTTTAAGTTTTTGTTTCAATTTGTCACTTCCAGCATGGGGTCTTCCAGAAATCCAGCTGACCTGGAGTGCTATTGGGCTGACCCAGCAAGACACGTGAGTAGACGCTGGGCCTCTGCAGACTGGCCTTTAGCTTTTTCTTTTCTTTTTTTTTTGCACTGAAAACAGACTCCCACTGGTCTGCTTTTGGCTTTCAAATATGTTCTTTTATGTGTCTGGCCCCCATACTAACACAGTACAATACTAATAATAATGATACTGAAAGAAAACCCCTACACTGGATGAATTTTCTCACACACAAAGGGACTGAGATGCTCCTTAGCACCCCAGTATGAGTTGATTATTGAGTGCAAAAGATGAGGCCTACTGCTGATGCTTTATTATCCCCGAGAAAAGAATTTCTCAAGGCAATGCTTGTCAGTGCACAATAATAGCACGATGCCATCCACGGAACTACAAAGCTTATATTATCATAGCTTAGCCAGACTATGTGGCTGCCCTGTTATTTAAGTGCATTAAAATGGAAGGCAGTTACTGTATTGTTTTGAATGCATTTGCTGTGAGCCCAGCAGTGTTGTATAGGTAGCGAAGCAAAATTCAATCAGTGGCTCGTCTCCACTAAGAACACCTGGTGAGAGGACAAGCATCATGCTGTGGGCCTGTGCAGAACACTGTCAGTGTGAGGCTGCAAATCAAAGCATCAGAGGTGTTTCATCTCTCCGCTGCAATCTCCAGTTTTTTATCGGAGGTTGCGACTGAAGGGATGACACTTCAACTTATGGCTCCTCACATCTACAGCCATGAGGTGGGGAGCATCATGCATTAGAAGCCCACGTCTCTGATTATTACAAAACACTTGTTTTTGCACTTTGTTCACAGCAGGGTTACTCATATTCTCACCAGGCGTGATTCCTGCAACGTTCGGGCATGGAGCTGCCTTGGGTGCTGACAGGGAATGTAAATAGTGGTGGCATGATAGAAAATACTGAATAGAATTGACTGCTAATTGAAGGCTTTCATCTGACTTGGCAGACTGTGTGAATACAGATTATCATCATTTGGAAGCACGACTGCTGTTAGAATACCAATTTTTTCCCACCGGGCGATTTTAACGTTTATTTAGAATCTTTTAGCCATTATGTTGGATACGCGTATACATGAAATTTTAATTCATGCTTTTCTGGCTGACACATGAAATGGGATCTACATGGTATTTATAACTGTGACAAATGCTTGAACTTATGAACCGGATTTTTCTGACAGCTCCAGTATGATGCCTTATCAGGGCCCAGGCATATAATTTACAGTAAAGTACATGCATGAGCTTTTCCTTTATTTGCCCAGTTTGCACTGCTCATTTCCAAACTATTTTTATGTTGCTGAAAGGCATTTGAACCATTTTTAATTCAGCTTTTATTACTACATAAACACATTTTTGTGCCAAAATTATAAGAGTTTGGATTGGTTTCTGTTTACCAACTCTGCCTCTTGCATGAATCACTGCTCTCACCTCTGATATGTTTAGTAATTGAACCTTTTATGGTATTGCAGTCATTGGCTACCGTCTTTTCAATGCACTGATTGTGAAAGTCTTAATACACCACTACTAATGTTTAAAATCAGAATCTGACTGATACCGATACCATTTTTTTCAGATTTCCTCTTTTGTGCAAGTAAAACAAACAAACTTTATTGTGACATCGAACCTTTCAGTCAGCACAAAATTAATGTGACACAACAGCTAAAATATCGGCCACTTATTTGTCTGATATCAGTCAGCACAGCCGATATCGGTCGATGCAAATGTTTGGCCAAAGTATCTGTCAGCCAATTAGAGCTTTGCAGAATGCGCACATACTCACAGCAGCTAGCCCCAGACACGAAAATAGCACAAGAAATATGACAACAGGCAGCAGATTGTGCTGATGCAGTTATACAAGCTGTTGTCAGGGAACCAGCTGGTAAACAGTTGATATGAACAGTTGCCAGATGAACCTATATGGAACAGAATCTGGAAAACCTGCAGACAATAATGTCCTGTTTTCTCTAATAGGACGCATCTCAAACTGTTATTTACTCAACTTATGTCTTTTTGCTGACATGATGTTTTCTTGATAGAGACAGTGCTTAGTTCTTAAAGTGATGTTACATAAATGTAAAAGTAGTGTGGCCTTTTTCGTGAGGTACAAACAGTTGATGTAGATAAATATATAAAAAGCAAATATTTACTGCAAGGATGTTTTTCTCTTTCGTTTGTGTATGATTGCATATGCAGGGTAATTATAGTAACTGTGTGCAAATGATGGGTATGAATATTACAAATGCCTGTATGTGTGTTATACAACTTAGAGATATGGGAGTAAAAAGAAGAAAAATATGTAAAAATGCAAAATATAGGTAACACATTATGCATAATGTTTGGTAATGAGTCCAGTGCACAATTCTTTTATAGCTTGAGCAAGTTATGTGTGTTATTGTAACACTTGATTTGTCTATAGGCCCTTGTCAGTGTCCTGGAGGTACACGGGTCTTAAAGGGACTGCAGATTGCAGTTAATCCACCTTCTCAGTCTAATGTATGACATGATGACATGTTTATTCAACCATCAAAACTAGTTAGCCAGAATATTAAACCTCTTTAGAGCTTAATTTTAGATCACAAATGACTTAAATTTAATAACATTAGATCTGTGGATGCGGGCATTCAATTCAATTCAATTTAATTTATATAGCGCCAAATCACAACAACAGTCGCCTCAATGCGCTTTATATTGTACAGTAGATCGTACAATAATAGATTCAGAGAAAACCCAACAATCATATGATATGACATTTGGTCAGTACTTGTTCTTCTGGTTCTTCTGGTTCCTGCTGCTGTGTGGAGGAAACCCCCCCACTGCTCCGGGGGAGTGCTGTTGCCACGGGGGGTCTTCTTTGTGTGCAACAATGTTTAGGTGGGCGGTCTGTGTCAAAGTAACATACACATGAATGCCAGCACCCAAAAGGTGGTGTCAAATATTTCCATGAATAAATCAGTTTTATTATGGAGCAGTTTGGGTCAGTTTTGAATTTCTAAACTCTAAATAATAATAATAAAAAACTTCAGCATGTTTTCCCCTTTTCAACTTTGAATGCTGTGTATTTAGTCATGAATATTTAATGCTGTAGAACTAAGTCAGATTCGAAGCCAAGTTTTTCAGCACCCTTAACGCTGCAGCGAGAATAAAGCGTTGCCCAGATGCACTGACTCAATTAGTGTTTTTCCCGTGTTATAAATATTTATTTGGAAAATTACTGAAACATTTACAGTCCTGAGACTTTACCTCGTTTTTGGTTTGTAACGTCCATAAAAATATCGGCATCATACTGAGAACTTGACGTGCCTGCTCCAGCAGAAGAAGCTCAGAAGAAGATGACACCAGCTTTGTGACAAGAGAGCAGAGAAAGGAGTGAAAAAAAGGCGTCAGAGATAAGATGGATCGCTTTGCAGCATTTGTGTGACCCCCCCCCCCCCCCTCCCCCTCCCAATCCCACATGTCTTCTGTCACTCAGCTCCTTGCTTGTAAGGGTTTTTAGATAGTGTACAAAATGGAATCAGCAGGGGGCAATGTTCTCACATCAAAAAATACCAGACACGTAGCATAAAGGCAACACTTGAGTCAAGGACAGATGAGCCTGGAATCACAGGCTTGGCTCTGATGGTAACAATGCTAATATTTTTTTCATATCCAGCAGAGTGGTATTCAGTGATCATGTTTATGCTGTGGTATTGATTGCAATATCTTGTACAGAGGTAATACAATCACAAAGAGCTTGTAAACCTTAATATTACACACACATTAGGCTCATAGGCACAGAGTCAGCTTTGTTTAGGAAGCAAAACACATTTGAGACGGTGCGATTAATGCATATGTAGCATTTGCCTTTGTGGTCTGCTTAGAAACTGTTACAGGATGAAAGCAAAGACAGCACCCTTGATGGCTATTTGCCTCTTTCATCGTAACTCCCATGTGTGCAGAAGAGTCAGCTAAAATGCCTCACATGTTAAAGGAAACATAACAGACAGGACTACTGTGTTTTAGTGATTCATTCTCTGTCCTCGGCTTCATATCGCACAGTGGCGACACATAACTGTATATGCTGCCACTGCAGTGATACAGCAACTGCCTGATATCATCTGATATGGATTAAAGGGAATAGATTAATATATTAAGCAAATGAAAGGGGTGAGAGAGGAGGGGAAAAGCACACAGTGAGATCGCTCTTTGATTGAATTTTGTGGAAAGTTGAAGGCTAACGCACAGTAAACTCCAGAGCTGCGCCACTTTTATTGTTCGGCGCTTCTCGTATATCACACACGACTCGTAAACATGTTTATAAATCAACATGGGAGCCTGTGTAACACAACATATGCTATTAATAAAGTAATAATAGAGAGTGTAGAAATATCAGACATTTTAAATTCAATGAGATTTAGGGATTGGTTTCACAGAAAGACAGCCAAAGTTCTCTTTTTCAGTGTATTAGACCAGGATTAGTTTAATCCACGTCTGTGAAATAGGCCCTTCATTTTCCTGGTAATGTCTTCAGCACACTAGGTGTCTTCTATGGTTTTTCTATCATCCACCGAGGTGAAGAAAAAAAATGTGGACAATTCAAATCCATATGATCACTTTTTTCCCCTCCGATCTTTTTCTTAAAGTGGAAGTTTTGCTGGTTTGCAGCCCAGACGAGCAAAAGGACGGAGCGAGAATAAAAGAGAACAGACGGAGAATAAAAGAGACAAACACGAGGAAGAACAGAGAGAAGCAGCTGACATGCAAAGAAATCAGAGAACAGAAAATAGGTGTGAAAGAGGCCACGTGGAGTCTTTGAAGGGGGAAAAAAAATCATTGAAGTTTTGCAGATTTGATTAAAACTGTTTACGTGAGTGGTTTAAGCATGACAGAGGGAGGATTGATTTTATTGATGGCAGCTTTTCTGGTGCTAGGAGAAGAGGAGAACAATGCTAATTTTCCACAATTGTTTTCATAAGGTGAAACATGGTTCTGCACCTGTTTTTCCCCCTCTGAGAACACGCTGGGGGTAAATAGTGGTAAATAGAAACACTTCTGTGGCCTAGATTCCCCTCACACCCTGGCTATTTTATTAAGTACATCCAGCTTGCAGCAGACCAGACTCCCTTTGCTGCAGCTGATGGGCTTTGTGCTCTGAAATGCACCCAGCTGTTGTTATCAGGAATGGAAATGTGAGATTTTTAGAAACTGAGGTTTGTGTTTGCTGTAGTTTTTATTAATATATCAAGGCATGTTAGAGCTCTCTTTTTTATTTTGTTAGGTTCTCCACAAAATCTATTGTTAATGGCTTAAAAACCTCTTAAGAATGCCTTTTAGATAAATACAGAGAGCATGTTTTTCCGCCTCAAAGACAGGGAGTGAAATGTGACATCCTGGCCCACACGTAATTTGTAAGTTACATTGGCACTTTTAAAAATGCTACTTTTGAGTCTTTGGGGGTATTTTGTTGAGAGGCTTTAACATTTGCAGAAAATGGGACAGTTTTAGTGGAGGCACGAGGAAGTAACAACATAGCAATTTTGGAAATGCTCTGACTAAAGGTGGTGCATTCAGATTTTTTTAATTAAGTAAAATATGCTGCCCAGATCACTCTCAGCATCAAAACAGCCAAAGTGCAGAAGATGTACTGCAACAAGTAACTTTTCTTTCTTTTTCTTTTTTTTTTTTTTTAATGTGTGTACCTCCTGCTTGCTTTAAGTGCTCTAGGTGATCATTTTCACCGCTAAAATCTAATTTTCCCACTCTCATAATTCTGCTAACTCTAACAGGAAAAGTGTGAGAATTTAATGATTGATTATAATCATTAATGATTGTGCTCCTAATTCTTGCCACATGCATCGTGGCTTGTTGTTGCCCGTTTTCATTCACAAAGACCTTTTACACATGTGGGGTTTGAACTAACAGAAACATCTGCCCAGTGTTAATGCAGCCTGCACCTGATTGGAGAAACTGGGAGTGTAACGGCTGCGCACGACTAATGGTCTAATCACATCCATACACATGGGCATGAAACAATTTAAGTCTTGTTACAGTATTTACTTATAATTTACTGTAAAATGAAGCCTGGAAATCTGCCTGGAAAAGTATAAAAAAAAAAAGGAGCATGTAAACAGTTGGTGTAAATGCAGTCATTTGGTACATTTTATGTTGTTTATGAAATATTTAAGATAGCTTAATAACATTGGGATGGAATGTGAGAAACCGAGCTTCCCAGTCCGTATTAGTTCCAGCATAAATAATCATGAAATTGTCAAAATTGTGCATGTCTCAAAGACAAAACTGTAGATGGGTTTAGGTAAGAGAAAAGAATAAACAAAAGAAAGGGGGGGAAAAACACATGCAGGCATTTTAAGCATGTATCCAACATCGTGCCGTTCCTCTATCTGAATGGCACACTGTGCTGTTATTTGCTTGCTGGTACTCCACCAGTTCACTTGATTCCTGCTAGCTCCTCTATCCTGAGCATTAATGAGCTGGGTTTTGTTTTTCTCTGTCTCTCTTTTTTCCTCTTTTTTTTTTTTTGCCAGGCTGGAGGTTTGTGGGTTATCCAATACGTGAAAAAGAGCAAAAGTGGTTTCTTTTATGAGATACTGGAAAGATCATGCTCAGCAAGGACAATCACAGCAGCACCCTCAGCGACGCTTAAGTCTGAAAAGCTTAGTCTGTCTGCTTTGTCCTGCGAAAACCACAGCCATGTGCTTCTGATCCACCGTCTGCAGATGCACTCTAATGGATTGCGTAATTTGTGTCTAATATTCTCACCCGTTTTCTAACTAGTGCGGTTGATGAGGATGTGCCCCAGTTATGAAAGTATTTTTATTTCTTAAGTTTAGCTCTTATATACCAGCATCATTTCTTCTCTGCACATTTCTTTCTAAATGAAATGTGCCTCATGCTTATGTTGAGGTGCAGGCAATGCTATTTAGGCTCTTTGTGCTTGGCTGCATTCATCTACTGTCAAGCTGAAGTTGATCTGTAATTCTCTTTGTACCAGATCCTCTCCCAGCATCTACGATCCAGACGCACAAGGGAGGACCCTGACGAGGCGCATGAGAGGAAAAGCAGCACATTTGGGTATGACTAAAACCTTCAAAGCTCTCTCTCCGACAGCCAGATCTTTTTTTGTGATTCATCCTATATAGTACAGACGTGCAGCACATGGAAAAAGATATTTTATATTTTTTGCAGCATGTGTTATTTGTGTTTCTGTGGACCTTGAGGTTCACGGAGCCCCCGCAAAAATGAAGTGTGAGCTTGCAGCAGCTGCCTGACGACTTGTAGTGTGGAAATACTACCTCCTCTGATGAGGTCGAGAGGAAAGGCAAATTTTTTAAAGAAGAAAGGAAATAAGAGGATTATGGCTGGTAATGTGTGTGAAACCTCCCACCAGGACAAGTGTGCATTGTGCAGAATACCTGTGGCTCATGTAAGGACTGTTTACAATAGATCTATAGACATTCACGAGACAAAGGAGGAGCCGTTGGATTGGTTGGTGCGTGGTGTGCGAGGCAGCTCTGATTTGATCTAAAATCCACTCGAGGTCTAATGTATCCTTAGATGTTTCACTCAAGCACATACTTTTAGTGACAAAATACAACCCAGTGTCACAGAGGCTGAATAAAAAGAAACAAAAAACTGAAGGCACTGCAACTCCGGAAAGCCTTTTGCTGTTACCACATAATTTGTTGTTATTCAGTCCAAATATTTCAACAAAGCGTGGGCAGAAACACGTTGGCTGCAGATGCAGAAAGATGCCAACATCCTCCTGAAAATATTTAAAAGAGAAATTAACAATTTTAATAAAGTGTGAAAAATGATCGAACAAGTGCCATTATCAAAATGAGACTTTGTGAAAGTCACTGCACTCTGTCGCTCACCATGTGCAAAGGATTTACTGGTAACCCTGTGTTTTTCTTTCCAGCTAAAAAAAAAGAAAAATATTATACTCAAGGTTATCCGTGTCCAAATTTTGCAATCGAACTAATTAGCCAACTCAGTGGAACACGTGTTTATTTACTTAAAGAGAGCAGCAGGAGCAGGCGGTTGCAATGGAAAAATGCCAGAAAACAAAACTAGTCCCACATTTGACCTATTATCAAATCTAGGTAATAAAAGGTTTGATTGATGAGAAAGTTGGCGGGGTGGTGAAAATGGCTCTCTTGCCATATTTATGTTTGGTAAATCACCTCCGGCAGAGTGAGCGATTTGGCATTTTGTGCCATCTTCAAACATTAATATGACATAAATAAATAAAATGAGAAAGACAGAGAGAGAGGTGATGTAATATATACATATATATATATATATATATATATATATATATATATATATATACATATATATATATATATTAGGGGTGCAACGATACACAAAATTCACGGTTCGGTTCGGTTCGATACTTTGGTGTCACGGTTCGATATTTTTTCGATACAAAAAAAAATGTTCATGCCTTTTTAATTTGTCATTTATTAAAATTATAAATATATATTTTAACACAAAAGTACAGTTTTTAAATTTAACCCTAACCCTTGTGCGTGTTGTTTTTTAGCTCGTCATATTGCAGCCACAGAAATTCTTTTGTCCATGAAACCATAAAGCTGCACTTTCTTTTTGCCTTATAGTCTGATTTGTCATAACTTCTCCGTTTTGTGGTAAGCTTTTCTTTGGCTGTCACTTCTTCACCCTGACCTGTCTTATTTGGCTCAGCAGAACTAAAATATATATCTGTCTGTGAAGGTTCTCAGTCATCCAGGTCATCGTAGTGAAATATATATCCTGCCGCACTCACATAAGCTCAGCGATTCTCTGCGCGATCAACCTCTCACATGTTTAAGCTGCGGGAGATTTCACTTGTCATGTTTGCATAGTAAGCTAACAATTAATAAGACGATGTCAGAGGAATTGGTGCACAAATTATCATCACTCACAGATCAGTGCTGTCGCTCTCTATACACAGTTCGCGCGATTGCAAAGTGAAAGCAAAAAAACAAGCGCAAATTCAAACACGATTTCAATATGTCACATATTGACAGTGGCTCACCGATGCCAATGACATAATTACCCAGCTACATTTCTGAAAGAATGCAAAAGCATTGACATATATTTTTCCTTCCTACAATAGCCCGACAGGCAGGGCAGAGATAGCCCCGGGACATCGGGCTAGCGATATTGCGAGCCCTGTATCTGATTGAGGAATCACTCATCTTTGGAAAAGAGAGTTTATTACAGAGAAATGTCTCTTTCCAAAATAAAAGCTATACTATCCGCTTCTTCTGGGCTATATTCTCAGCAGCATATTAAACATATCAGGTCTCCATAAGGAGAATCCTGTGCTAACAGCTGTCTAAATGACTCGGCTAAAGTTTGTAGCATGCATGCTTGTTGTTTTTGTCTTTGCACTAGGATGATGTCGGTGTAAATGTGCAGTCATATTCGTTGTGTTCCCACTAGTGCTTTCAGGTTAATCTCGTTGAAATAACCTTAACGCCACAACACGGCAAATCTCCGTTAACGAGCTACCGCCGATCGCCCCGTGTGTGGGGCTAGACGGCCAACACGTTAACGAGCTAACTGTGCTAACACACTAGCTCCCACCCATGTAATTGAGCATTGCATGGCACATCCAACATACTGTTTTACTTTAGTCCATGACTCGCTTACCTTCAGGGTCATACGTCACATGAAAACCAAAATAATTCCAAACGCCAGATCTGAATGAGGGTGGGGAGGTCCACTTCTGTCTCGCTAGCTTGCCCTGCGCTCTTCCTTCTGACCATGCTGTCTGTGTTGAGTGCTCAGTGAATCTGCGTTCGACTACTCCGCCTAGGCTGCACTCTCGAGCCTAGGCGGAGTAGTCAAATGCAGATTCACTGAGCGCTCAACACAGACAGCATCGTCAGAAGGAAAGTTGATAAAATAAATTACAAATTTTGTATTGTTCTTTTTTTTTTCTCCCCTTTGGTTTTCTTTCTTTCTCTCCCCCTCTTTCTTTCATTCTTTCCCCCTGTCCTATCCCACAGTCATGTCTGTCCCGTTTGCAACTGAAAATAAAATAAATTCATAATTATAATAAAGGTCAATCAAATGGACCAATATGATGATCCACTTAAAATAAATCCTCTTGGCATCTTTCTTGGCCTCAAGACAACAATTCTGATGGCTATAGATCCAAACGGGACACAAAAAAAAAAAAAAAAAAAATTGAAAAAAATTGTATTGTTCGATACATATGCGTACCGAACCGAAAGCACTGTATCGAACGGTTCAATATCGATACGAATATCGTTGCACCCCTAATATATATATATATATATATATATATATATATACATATACATATATATATATATATATATACATATATATATATATATATATGTATATATACTAAAGAGTCTGAAGGGACTCTTTAGTTCTGGCACAAGGGTTTTAGCATTTTGTACCGGCTCCCTCTCCAAGCCTCTATCAGCTCCCTAAGTCATATCAGATGTTTGGGCTTTATTGGGACTTGAAATAGTTATTAGTCTGAGCACCCACCCTGCTGAATTTATCTCCTGCTAAATACAGAGCCACACAATAATGAGCTCTGCTTAGTGTGATATCGATTCCTGCTATTCACTACTTTTCTCCCTTTAATCCAAAACTATGCCTTTTTGAAATATGACAGCAAGTGACATGGTAGTTAATATAAGATGTAACATATCTCTTGAAAAGATGAATATCCTTGAAATCTCACTTGAGATGAAAAAAAAAAAACATTTACAAAGCTAGCCTTAAAGAAACTGCTTCTGCTTCTTCTGCATGAAAAGAAAACCTCAGTTAAACTATGATCAGTTTTCTATTCAGGTTTCCATTCAGAAACACGTGCGATTCTGAACTGGAACCTTATTGCTGTCTGCAGACAGTTTGCTCACTCTGCACTAGAAACCTCCAGCAGGAGGGTTTTACAGGGAATGCGGAGCGTTTATGCCGTCCACGGCATGTTTCCTAAATTACACTATGCGGGTCATTTCCATAGGGGGAGAAACTAGGCCTGCAGCATATCTAATTTGTCTGGAATACCAGCAGAAATGGAGAACCTCCTGCCAAGCGGCATCCCATCGCCTGCTTTTGTCTGACATCCGGTTGCAGGGATTGGAAACTTTGACAATGCAGCCCATGAAATGTAAAAATGTAAAAGCCAAACAAACAAAAACAACAAAACAAAAGCTTCAGCTTTAAATTAATTAACTGATGATTTAATTACCTTTCTATTACAGATCCTGTTCCAACTTTTATGCTTCTTCTTTTTTCAATTTAATAAGGATGTTTTTGCACACACAGCCACAGACTTTGGACTTTACCAGAGCAACTAAACAGTGAAATATTAAACAGCTTTTTTTATTATTATTATTTTTTTGTATAAGTGAATTCATTTCTCTAATGCTTCACCCCCTGTTTCCCTGCACTTGGCACAATGCCTATGAATCAAACGCAATAGTCCTTGGACTCCATGGAAATCCTATTCATGGTGAGCAACAGTACAGAGAAAGCGAGCACAAAGAGAAAGCTTTTCTTCTCGATGAGGAGAAATAATAAAAAAAGAAACCGAACCAGTCATTCCTCTGCATGTATGAAACGTACAGTCATGGTGATTTAATTTAACACTGCTTCAGGAGTCAAAAAGCTAAATAAGTAGCAGGAACGGTGTTAACCGTTAATTTGTGCGTTTTCAGAGCGTCGCTGTGTTTGTTTGCCATATCTGCAAGGCGGGAAGAAAAAAAGCTTCTCAGTTTGCTCTGTTAGCAAGCTAGCTAAGCGGCGCTAACAGTTCAGGTGTTGGTCAGAAGGTTTGGCTATGCTTGACTATTTCAACATGATTACAGGGTGAAGGATGGCCTCTAGTCCTAAATTTAGGAAAGCTTTCGCGTCTGATATGATTGATTTTAGGCTTTTCTTTTTTTCGTGTAGGCTACAGTCAGACTGCTTCCTGTCGCTCAGGGTCACAAGCTGCTCCTGTGCTTTTGTGGAGTTAGGCGCAGAGCGTAGATCACACCTAATGCAGAACGACAGGGAAGCCAAAGGAATGTCAGACTTTTCTTCTCAATGTCGAACTGGTGCGTTTTGTAATTTTCTGCCTATGTTATGAATTTAATTGTCTCTTCTTTAATAATCAGTGATATTTCTGCTATCGGCTCCTTTAGCCACACATGAAGATTAACCTTTGCTTGATGAGGCAGAGAAAAAAAAAAGATAAGAAGACAGTATTTTTTCCCCTTTTGTGCCTGCTTCCTTTGTGCCCTAGTTAACATTTATATTATAAATAAAAAACCAAAAATAGAGAAAATAACCTTTTGTTCTCACACAGTTTGAGACTTGAAGCCCTCTGACAGACTTTTTTTTTTCTACTTTAGCTTTTACTGTTTCCATACAGCTATATTTGTAGTTTCAGTAGGAGTCTATTAGTAAAGTAGTAGAGAATGATTTTTGCCATTTGCAGGTCTGTTAATTAGAGCAGTGGTGCTATATATATGTACACTCAATATTATACGTCTAACATTATATGTTAGAAAATTCTCATAATAAAACTGTGTACATCTTATATACACAGTTTTTTTTTTTGGTAATCATGTTATGCCCTACAACATTGTACATTACCAGGCACATAATTGTACACTACCATAACAGAAAACGAAAAAAAAAAAAAAAAAATCAATATTATATATTAATTAAAACCATTAATATGGATAAATGTACACAGCACTAAATGGACCAATCTTAAATTGAACAAGGCCAGCGTCTGTGAAGGCTTGGAATAAATTCAGCGGCTTTGGACTAATTATCCACAGCAAAAATTTTAACCCTCTGAAGTCTGGCAAAGGATCTTTAGATGTAAATAAACATCCTCATCACCATGTGGTCCTGGGAAAAATGATTAAATCTAACACAGAAAAGAATGAACAGTTTGTAAAACTCAATTTCCTCATTTGATTCATCTAATAGTAAATAATATCTCGCTCTACCTCAGACAATAAAAAATAGGGCGGGATCATTTTAAATCACCTGTGAGAGGTCACAGGACCATGACCGGTGGCAATAACATCCAATCACAACCACATCTTTCACAGACAAATAGCTGATAAATAATCTAAGAGTAGTACATATCGCCTCGGCAGAGGTCAGAATAATCAGAGCTAGAAAGACAAACGGGAAACAAGAACAAGTAAATGAAGAATGATTTCTCTAAAATGTTTCATGGAGTTAGTTAGATAAATATAACCCCTCTTACCTGATTAACCACAACGTGTCACATACAGTCTCTGCTATAAAAAAAAATTAAATCAGTTTCAGTGTCTTTCTCTGGCTCTTCAATGCTATTTTCAATTAAATGTTACCTTTATTTCATAAAGTAAATATTAGCTGTGTCAACGTCAAAAGTGCTCATAGAAATATTTACGTATTTTCTCGTTATTTAATTTTAATTTGTACAATCTTTAATTTGGGCTTTCGGTTTGCTAACACAGTAGAAAATCTTTTATTTTCTTACAAGTTCATGAAAAAAAAGGCTAGGTAGGTAATCTTTTACAAGCTGGGTAGTTAAAATAACAATTTGGAGTTTTTAACGGTGATAAGAACAACACAATAATTGTGACCGAAATATCTTTTGACACTCACACTTAAGGTGATCCTGAGTCCGTGCCATAATCCCTGCTCTGCTTATGTTCTTAAACGTCTTACTGCTGTAGAGTTCGCACCGCACCACTGCTGTGTGACATGCCATGTTGATAACACCGCAACGCATTTGCCAGTACACCCTGTTTAGTTTGTTCTTCCCATCATTCTGTGTTTGGATAAACATTTGGGCACTGTCAGCACGGTAAACTGAGTTGGGATACTCAATGGGAACTCTACTTAACATCGTTCAGCAAGACAAGGAGCGAAATGCAGCCACTAGGAGCCTGAACACGACCAGGATAACAGCAAAACAGCAATTGGCTGTTATTAGTGTCATTTCTCTTGTTAAGACGACGAGTGCCTGTCTTTATGTAAAAATCCACATCGCTCGATGTTGTCATGACATGTCCTTTTCACACTAACATAATTCCTATAATAGGTGTCCAGCGACTCCGGGTGTGTACTGTATAATCAATGCAAACAGCCCTAGGTGCTAAGCTTATTGTATACAATGAATATCATATGGACGGGTCAATCTCTAAAAGCAAAAGTGGGCTCTTATAAAACTGCAGAGCTATGCTCTTGCTGTTCTTCCTCACTTTCTGCAGATAACTTAGTGAAGATCTCTACAGCTGAAGAGCAGATTCTGTCGCACTGTATGGTGCTTAAAAGCAAGAGGTTAGGATAACATAACCTGCTTGTCTGGGGCGATGTAGTGTGATCTGCCTCGACTCATTCTGAGGGCAAGAACATCCAAACAAGTAGAAAATATCAGCAGGAAAAGCCTCAGCCAGCGAGAGAAAATAACACATGTTGGTGGGTCTAATTCTGCAGAGCCGAGGAAGACAGCATAATCAGATAATTGAGTCTCGAAAACGACAAAAACCGAATTAGTAAAATGTTTGCATCACAGCCGGTGATAACCATGCAATTTTTGATTTTGACAGCATAATATTTTTATGAAGGTGTGCGAAGCTCTGCCAAATGGAGAGAAGTTAGCCCCTCCCCCAGAGTGTGCCAGTAACATAGTAGATACCCAAGGGGGAAGATTTTCAGTACAAGTGGCCACTCTCAATATTACTGTTTGTAAGTTTGGATTAAACGCGGTTCTATGGAGCTCAAAAAAATTTTTAAAAAAGAAAAACGAATGAATGAATAAATAATGTCAATTAGTTTTAAATGACATTAAATTAGGGGCGTTTTTTTTTATTACTATCAATAAACAAATCAAAGACATTTTTCATACTCTATTTAGTTCCTTACATTCCCAACACAGCACTTGTCCTTTCCTCCCAAGTTTTCATAAATATGCATGCAAATATAAGATGCATTTTCGCCTAGACTGTTAGCTGGTAGCTACACATTGCTCATAATTTTCACTATGTCATAAAGCATGCTTTTTTTAATGACAATGCTATAATGCCAATGTGCTAATCCTTGTCACATTCACCTCTGCAGTATGTCTAACCTTGTTTTGCTTAAAATTCACATCAGAAAACAGAAAAGAAAAAGAAAAGCAAAAGGTTGCCCTCTTGTTGATAGAAATGTATGCCGCGGTTTAGTAATTACCTATGCTCTGTGGAAATGATTTTGGAACGAAACTCTCTGCTTGATACGGATTCATCCAATTATTTTTGTATAGTTTGCTGTTTATTAAAGGCTTAAATCATATTCAGTCTTAAATGAACCAAATGGAAAAGCCAGCTACTGCCAGAGGTTTGCTTGCAAACTGTGAAGTTGCATCCATCCCGGTAGAAACCTCTGGGCATTACCATGGGAGAGATTAACCCTGTCCTGCGCCGTTTGATGTGGTCAACTGACGCAAAGCGGCACATTCAAGAGGAACCAGTCTTCATGCTAATGCTCGGAGCTGTGTGTGCTGCATGTGGAGATGGTATAAGGAGCATGTTCTGCACTAACCCTCTTCCTAACAGCTTCCAGCCAGGGATGATGTCACTTTTTTTGCCCTGCAGAGGAGTAATCAGTCTCCTGCATGCCTGAAGGGCCCCTTAGGAGTGATCAGTCTTTGATAGTTGTCTCTATTGCAGCTGATTCAATCTGTAACACCACTTCAGGCCCTCCGCGAGCATATAACAAACATACTTAATCATTTCTGTCGTTAGAAGTGGAGAAAATCCTCACCCAGCCTCAGTTATGTTCTAGTTGCGCAGTATTAATATCAGAGCAGACAAAGTGCTACGCCTTGCAAGACGTATGATTACATATATGACAGAGAGAGTCAGAGAGCGACGGGGAGCGCGCGCAGATACGCACGCACACACCCGCAGGCTAATACAAGAGCACAGAGACTCACACACACAGAGCTCAGTGTGCCACTTCCTCATCTCCTGCTGCTCTGTCCTTAAACCTCTTCACCCTCCATGCAGGGAGCAGACACTGTGCTCTTTTCTCTTTGTCATGGTAATAACACTAAGCCTAACTGTCCCCCATTTTGCCTGTCAAGTTGCATTTATTTTGTTTTCCTTTTTCTTTTCTTTCTTCGGCATGTACTGTCAGGTTTCTTAGGATATGTTCAAGTCCCTCCCAGCATCATTCACCACTCCTGGAACCAATTATATTATCCAGCCAGCCTATTCAACTCCTACAGAGGGAAGGACAGAAAAATTTGGATCTATTCTCTACGCCAGCCGCATCACACCTTTTCCTATCCTATTCATGAGATCCCACTCGAGAGGTTTTCATTCTTCGATCTTTTCGGTCTTCCCTTCTCAAACTTTTCGCTCTGTACTTTTTCATTCTTGCCATGACGCGTCCCCTGACAGCGTGAATAAGGGTCTTGTTGTTGGCGACACCAACATACTGCTGCGTGACACATTATCTGGTGTAGTCTGCCATTGCAGCAGGATGCTTGCCTCAGAGCCTAACGGTATTGTCTGAGCTTTTCACCTCACCGCTGGCTATCTGCTGTGCTCTGGCTTAAGGCTTATCCCCAGGCCTCTGCAGAGCTGCTGGGCCAGTGAACACTAACAACTTTCCCTTTGTATGCTAGGAGAACCTCTGCACACCAGTGCTAGCACATTTACCTCTTCCATCTCCCTCCTGATGTTATTCTGTCTGTTAGTGGTGTAACTATATGCTTCATTGTATCTGATTGTTGAGTATCAGGTTCTCAGTTCAACATGTGCTGTTATAAACAACTGGCCATACACAAAGCAGACCCCATGTTTTGACATCATATCTAGATCCAGATGCATAAGCGTTTGCATATTTTCAGGAGTGAAGACTGCGTATGTGGAAAGGGAGAAATGTGCATATCCATTCTATGGCACTGGAATCTTTCAAGGATATTCTGCACACGTGCGCAAACATAATTTCCTCTCCAAGCATGTATGGATGTAGATGCTCCCCTAATTAGTCATTTGAATTAAAAAATGCTTTTTGCGCCACAAGTTGTTAGTCATGGCAGTGGGAAAAAAACGGCAAAGAACAAGAAGCACTCGAAGAGCACAAACCTGCAGCAAGGCAGCTCAGTCTCTGGGCAACTTTAAAGGGAATGTGTTTATTTTGTTTTTTCTTTGTTCTTTTTAAACCTGCTTTGAGAAGTTTGTAGTGCAGTTAAAAATAATGCATTCTGGAGTCGACTTGAAAGAAAGGCAAATCTCAAAGGCAAAAGTGAGATTAGAGGTCAAATTTCAGATCATATTTAGATGCAAACTACAGTATAATGTGATATTTAGAATATCCATTTATGAGTCCCTCCACACCTCATAAAAACAATAGTTTTAAATAGCTCTATAGAGCATAATTATCACTTTGACCTTCATAAACATTTATTGACTTTGAAGGAGAGGTCAGAGGTCACATTTTAAATCCGTATACAGTACTTTCTATACATTAGAAACATAAAACACTTTGGTTAGTTTATAAGCCTTTTGTCAATTTTAAACCAATGAATCATCGAGGTGACCTTGAAGACCTCAGTCAATGTAAAGCAAATGTAAATGGATTGTTAACCTACCAAAAACATAACCACCTTGCTGGAGGTAATTAATGCTCGGTGTAAAGTCTTCTCAAACATGACATAAAACTAATAAACTGATCGAATATGAAATAAAGTGGCAGAAACTATCTGCTCAATAATTTCTGGCTGAGGTTTTAAAAAAATGGTCAGATTACAAATACATACAAATACCAGGGTCCTTCAACAATGCCAGAGCAGCATCTATTAGCTGCACATACGTATGGAAATATATGAGAGTATCCCAGAAAAGGTAGCACAGTTGTTTTGAGAGAGAAACAGTGGCTCAAGAAACAGTAGTGTCTTAGGTGGATACCCAAGAAAAGGCACATGTTTTTCAAAGCGTGTCCTCAGGAGTGAAAATGTTTAAAAAAAAGAAAGAAAGAGTGAGAGAATGAATCACAGGGACTTGGGCTGCAATAACTGAGGCAGTAAATGTTGTGTCCTCTGACAAAGAAAATACATTTGACATTAAAGTTACTGCAAGAACAACAACAAAAAGAATAACAGACCAGAAGAAAAAGGAAGAATGAAGGTGAAGGACAGAGAGCACATGATCTGTCAGTCCAGGATGACAGACTCGCCGCAGGTATTGGAAAACATCCACTGGTGGTGGGCTAGCCTGTTGCCAGGAAGCGAGGGTGAAAGTCACAACATTCAACAAGGATGAAAGGGGCAAGAATTTCATGGTTAATTCATCATATTTTTTATTTTGAATGCATTAATAAATTTACAGTTTCAAACACACTTTTCTACTAAATCCTTTTTGCGCTTTTACTAATGAACATTTAGTTGAAAGACGTGCGTACGTCCACATCTGCCCACCTCCCGCAATCAACGCTAGAAGTCACGACTGATGTTTTGCAGCCCGCAAGAAATGTTGCCACCCGAATGGTGTCACATCGATGTCCAATTGGCTCCCGGGTGCCTTTGTCACATTTTGTGACACCACTTAAAGGTGAAAGCAGTCAACACCCCCACCCCCCACCCCTCCACCCCCCATGGCACATGTGGAGGTTTTTCAAAGGCGTAGAGGGAGACATCACATGGTTAACTATTCTTTCATCTGCTGCGATTGCAATCAGACAAGGCTTCGCCCGTGTAATCATTGTCTTTGATATGGAAGCAGTTCTGTTGAGATTTATCATCAACTCTTTTTATGTTGCATTCCCAGCTGTCTGATGTTGGTTTACTCTGGCTGTAAAGTGATTTTCATTCGAAAATACTTTGTTCTCTCCTAAGTTTCTGCCTCTGACTCTTCTATGGTTTTACACGGAGGTGAGATCCAGTAAATGGGCCTGATTGAAATTCCGGTGTTGCATTCAAAGTTGTCCTCAGTTTCAGCTGAAAAGAGGTCCTATGTAATTATCCTAATCGCAGTTTTAAAAGCAGTGGAGCTGTCAAATACACCCATGCAGGATAATGCACACAGGAGCCTGTTCGGACAGACGCAACAATGTGTCAGAAATGTCACAAGCTGAACAAAATGCCCTCCATTGTTGTTCTGTGACACCTGTGGCTACCTTTTTACTGACAAGCTATAATTAAGTACTCAAAGAAAAGATGTAGATGGGAAACATTAATGCTAATTTATCTACTTTAGCATTTTTTAATTTATTATCTTTTATCATTGTTGTTGTTGTTTTTGTGTCTCCTTTTTATGCCTGTTGACCTGAACCGGCTTTTGCCATTGTTATAAACGTTTAAATGAAAACAATTAGGACC